>NW_026614806.1:1231257-1531257 GCF_030052815.1 Hevea brasiliensis
ACCTTTTCTATTACACATAAATATATTATGTAAACAGAAAAGTGAAAATGCCTTTTATTAATAAAACATGTATAAGATACATGCTAAATGATATGCTCTAGGGCATACTACTAACAAGAAGGAGCTCAACCTTAGACAGAGGTGATGGATTGAGTTCCTGAAGGACTATGATTGTGTGATAGACTACCATCCTGGGAAGGCAAATTTAGTTGCTGATGCCTTGAGCAGAAAGTCCATTGCTGCATTAAGATCATTGCATGCCCGTTTGTCCTTAGCTCAGGATGGAGCTATATTGGCTAAGTTGCAAGTAAAGCCAGACCTGCTACAGCGAATACAAGATGGGTAGAAGATAGATGAAAAGCTAAAAACTATCATGGGCAGAATCACAGAGGGGAAGGAAACTGAATATGAGGTAAAAGGAAATGGGTATTTGTACTACAAAGGAAGAATGTGTATACCAGAGAATGGGGAATTGAATACCAGTATTATGAAAGAAGCACATCACAGTGTTTATGCTATGTACCCAGGAAGTACTAAAATATACCCATGATCTGAAGTCTCATTATTGGTGGCCTGGTATGAAGAAGGACATAGCTGACTACGTGACTAGATATTTGACATGTCATCAAGTCAAGGCAGAACATCAAGTTCCATCAGGTTTGTTATAGCCCATAAGCATACCTGAATGGAAATAGGACCAGGTCACCATAGATTTCGTTAGTGGTCTACCACTCGCCCAGAAGAAACATGATGTAGTATGGGTGATAGTAGATAGATTAACCAAGTCATCCCATTTTCTGCCAGTTAGAACTGACTATTCACTGGAGAAGCTAGCAGAGTTGTATATTAGTGAGATAGTTAGACAGCATGGAATCCCACTTTCCATCATATCTGATAGAGACTCGAGGTTCACATCCAGAATTTGGAAGAAGTTGTAAGAAGCCTTGGGTACACAACTCTATTTTAGCATGGCTTTTCATCCTCAAACGGATGGACAGTTGGAACGAGTGATTCAGGTAAAGCTTTAAAACTCATTAAATTATTACAAATATTAAAAATTGAAATGATAGTAATAACATGAAATATGTGATAGGTCCTTGAGCATATGCTAAGGAGTTATGTCATTGAGTTCGAGGGAAGTTGGGACAGATACTTCCCACTGGCAGAATTTGCTTACAATAATAGCTACCAGAGTAGCATTCAGATGCCTCCTTATGAGGCATTGTATGGGAGGAAGTGTAAAACACCGATATGTTAGACTGAACTAGGTGAAGATAAGCTTGTGGGACCAGACCTAGTCAAACAAAGGAGAAAGTGAAGTTGATAAAAGCTAACTTGAAAGTTACCTCAGATAGATAGAAGTCTTATGCTGACTTGAGGAGAAAAGACATAAAATATGAAGTTGGTGATAAGGTATTTCTCAAAGTATCACCATGGAAGAAAATATTGAGGTTTGGGAGAAAGGGTAAGTTAAGCCATAGGTTCATTGGCCCATATGAAATTATTGAACATGTGGGTCCAGTAGCCTATAGGTTAGCTTTAGCACCAAAGCTGGATAAAATCTATAATGTATTTCACGTGTCTATGCTAAGAAGGTACAGATTAGACCCTTCACATGTCAAATCCATGGAACAGACTGAAATATAACTAGACTTGACATACGAAGAGGAACTAATAAGGATTTAGCTTAGGAAGTTAAGGAATTGAGGAATAAGTAGATTCCATTGGTAAAAGTGCTTTGGAGGCACCACAACACCGAAGAGGTAACCTAGGAAAGTGAAGAAATGATGAGGCAACAGTTCCCTCAACTGTTTACATCAGGTAAATTTCGAGGGCAAAATTTTTTTTAGAGGGGAAGAGCTGTAACGCCCTCACTTGATGTAGTCCGTATATTTTACTGTTTAGATGACTAATATTTGTTTGGACAGTCAGAATATTAAGAACTATATTTAATCTAGAGTGAGGAGTCATAAATAACCCAAATAATGATAAGAAAAATTAAAGAAAAATTTAAGCAATGAAATGTACTAAGGTTAAATGAGCCGTAGCTCCGGCAATGGGTAACCCTAACTGGAAGAGACTGTGAAGACAGTTGCTAACCCTAGACCCATGAAGAAACCTTGTGAAATAATTTTTGGGACTCAGGTGAAGATTTATTAATAATTAGATGACAATAGAATGCCAGGAAAATTTCTGAAAATTAGTACAGACAATTTTAACTCGGTATATAAAACGAAGGGCATTTTCGTTATTTTACCTTCAGAGATGATTTTTGACCAACTGGTCCATTCAAGTAAGTGAAATTTATAACATAAAATGTGAATAAATATTGATGAAAATTTTAATAAAAATGAGTGAAAGAAAGAAGAAAGAAAAACCAAACAAAAAGAAATTTAAATTCAATTATGACATAAGCATTAAGTCACCATGATGTAATTAAAATTTTATCCACCACTCACATTTAACCAAGCTTAATTATAAAAGTCAAAAGGAAATAAATTAAATTAAAAACCATCATCTTCTTCCTTGCTCCCAAGTTCGCCAAACCATTGCTTTTGAGGGAACCACCATTGTTGTTCACATAAGCTTCATTTCCCACTCAATTTCACCATAAAACCTCTTGCTTCTTTCATTAAAACTCATCCTTGTACCTTGAACAAGCACTAGGCAGCAAAAAGAAGTAGGAAAAGGGAAGTTTAGCAAGCTTGGGATTAGTTCACTTGAAGGTTAGTGCCAATTCCTTTCTCTGTTTCTTTATATTCCTTGTTAGGACAGTAAATTGAATTAGAAATTGTTGAAATTTAAACAAAATATATATGTTTGGACCTTTCTTGATTTTCGATAGCCATGGTAGGGAGAAGAATTAGGGTGTGTAATTCAATTTAAACTTAAATTCTAGTTTGGTTATGAGCATATATATGAAGTATAGTGTAAATTGCATGTGTTATGTGAAATTGAGAATTTGTGGTTAGGGTTTTGAACCCAAAAGTTGGGGGTTTGTGGAATTGATGATGAATTGGTGTTCTAATGGTCAATTAGTGACCATTTGGTATAGTTTGACCTAAATTTGGAATGAATTGTGGTATTGAATGGTGAAATGGTTAAGCTGCCCTATGTGCCAGAAATTCTGGACTTGAGTCCAGTGTGTTTGGGTAGCAATAAGTTGACTTGTAGCTTCAATTGGTGTAAAACCAATTAGAGGTGAAACTAGGGACATAATGCTGCATTTTTTATAAAGAGACCCTGCCTAGAAATCTAACTTAAAGTGACCTAAAATTTACCTAAATCTAGGTAATTAAAAATCTGGACCTGGAAAATGACTAAAAGAATAGTGTTCGTTCAAATGGCCATAACTTTGTGTAGAGAGGTCCAAATAACCTTATTCTTGAACCCATGGAAAGCTTAGACATAGTAGAACAACTTTCATACAGAACAAAAACCCAAATTCTGACCCTAGCCAATTCAAATTGCTAACCAAAATTACATTATCAAAACTGCCAGAACCAAATTTGTCCAGAAAATCTGAGAATGGACTAATCCGGCCAGTTATGGTAAAAATACCATAACTTGAGCTACAAAACTCTAAATGGAGTGATTCAAAAAGAGAATTAAAGTAGACACATTAAGGAACAACTTTGATGAAGAAAGTTTAGTCAAATTCCAACTGTAGATTGGTCCAATAGAATAGTAAACATAAGTGACCAAATCTAAAAATTTGAAATAACTTCTAATGAGCCTTAAATTGAAATTGGTAACCAATGGCAACAAATGTAAAATCCAAAATATGGTATTATAGTGTAATTAGAACTTGCATACCTATTATTATTGAAAAAGTCAACATTTTTGCATGAATAGTAATGTGAATAGTAATCACCACAACTTCAAATGCAAATAACCAAATACTTAACTTTGTCAACATGCCCTAGTATGCCTAGAATGATTGGTTTGGATCGTTTGGCATGCCAATAGGGTTTCGATTGCAGTACTGCCCATGGCTTCGTGTCATTACGTGAATTATGGCTTTTAGTGTCATTTTGTGATATTATGGCTTTTAGCCATTTTGCTATAATTGACATATTCGGCTTTATGCCCGATTACTATTATGGTTTATTAGTCGTTCTGTTATACACCTGGCAGACACTATGTGACCGATGGTATGACGGCCTGAGGTACTTGATACTCAATGTCAGTTTACCCATTTATCCATTCCAATCAACTGGTATAGGTTACTTGGGCAATCAAAATAAGACTTAAAAATTTATAACTAAGTAATGAACATAAAAAGCACTAAATTAAGAATATTACGAATAATTATCAAAAATCCAGTCTAAATGAAATAACAGTAAAAATTTCTGCATATTTATTTATTTAGTTTATTTTTATCTTATATTGGCACCACTAAGCTTTATTGCTTAGTGCGTCACTTTTTAGCATGCGTAGGTTCTGGAGATACACAGCGAGAGCCCAGCAGACTGTAAACTGGGGATCAGAATCCAGATCTGCATTGTGTCCAATGTCACTACATCTGCAGTGCATTTTGATAGGACCCACTAGGCCTGTCAGTGATTTTGTATTTTGTAGTTAGACTTTTAGTTTGTCATGTAAATTATAAACTCATGTAATTATTTGTAAATTATGTAATTAATGAGATTTCCATCTTTTAGTTATGAAATTCGAATATGAATTTGTTTGTGTATGAAATTATGAGTTGCAATATTGAGATGGAATATTGGAATTAAATATGAGAAAGAATTTACATTATTGAAATTATATTGTTGAGATTTTTAACAGGTGAAAATCATCGAAATTACGCATAAATTAGGGGAAGCTCTGTCAGTTTCTCCGTCTGATAAATTGACCCTAAAGTAAAAAAATAAAATGTAAATACTAAGAAAAAGAAATAAGATAAGTTAAGATGCTCCGATACCATGTGTAACATGCCTCGCTTGGCTACACTGTAAATGGGTAAGGGGTGTCACAGAAGTTTCATAAGTCTAAAGCTGCAGAAAATCCTCTTCGGTTCTTTTGTTCTATTTCTTTAAGCAGACTTTTTATATTCTTTCATTTTATTTTCATTATGTTTGTTAAACCCACCATGAGTGGGTAATTCCTTTATTCTGGAATTAGGAGAGTAGCGCTTGTAATCGTTATTATGGTTCAATATTGAGTTTTATTTATTGGATTTAAGTTTTGTTCTTTGATTTAATATTCTGTGTTCTTAATGCATGCAATGTGTTGGTACCCACTTAGACATGACATAAGATACTAATTGGATGACTGAAAGGTGAAGGTTAGTGTTAGAAAATCAGAATATTGAACTTAGAAAATCTGACCTAGAGATAGGCTAAAATCCTTCATGGAGTTCCATAATTAGTTATAGATCTTAAAGGGCTTTTATTAAGATTAATCGCCAACGAAAGTAGGGTTTGGTCCTGGTTGAAAAACACCTTAGGTGCCTTGAGAGAGGACCTAGGATTAGGATTAATTTCCATCAAAGCAGCGATTCTTAATCCGATGAATAGACAAGATTAAAATCCATAATAAAGTTAAAGTGTGAAATCTTAATTCTGGAATTACTTTAATAGATAGTTTTATTCAAAATTTATTTTCAGCATTCAAAATAGATTTAATTCACTGTTCATCTATATTCGGTAACCTAAACAGTCAGAATTGCTGTGTAGCTTGGTACTTGCTAACTAAATTCCTTGTGGGAGATACTCTACTCACTACTTTATTACTTGTTAGTGATCTATGCACTTGCGAGGTTGAAAAACCAGCAAACAGGTTATAGTATCAAATCAAACTTATTTTATTATTTTGATTTGGTTCCATTTTTTTAATAAGAATTAAACTAAAATTGTATCCAAACCATACTGAGCCCATATCAAATTAGTACCAAACCAAGGATCGATTTACATATATACCTAATATCATATTTCATTCTTTTATTTTTTTTTTAATATTTTAGTTATAAAAACATTAAATCACTTTGCAATTTTTAATTATAAGTTTATTGGTATATTATATTATATGTTTAATCATTAATTGTATATATATCTTATAGTTAAAAATTATATAATTAATAAATAGAAAAAATGTGTATTATATGATATACTAGCTAAATGCTTGTGCTATGCATAAGTTTAATAAAAAAAATTCATTTTTATATTCAATTTAAATTTTAATATTTCACTTTTTATTGAAATCATTTTTAATCTTTTTATATAATTTGATTATTAAAATTTATAGTAAGAATAATTCCCTCACTTAAATATTTTATTTTTAATCTTTAAATATCCAATTTAGACTTTTCAATAAAATTTCATTTTTATTACTCTTTATAATTCATTTTCTATGAAAAAATAAATTAGTTAACTTATAAAATTAAACTATATCATTACTCATAAAAATAAATAAATGAAAATTATTTAAAAAATTATAAGAGTGTCATAATGATGATCAGTAGACAAATAACAAAAATAACTTAAAAAATAAAAATAAAAAATATGAAAAATCAATATTGAAAGCTCATCTTCGTATACATTAATAAATAAATATATTTGCCTTACAACTATTGCTCTTTTTGTAATTGCTGCTACTTGATCTTTAGATTTTAAATCCAAAGGACTCTTTCTTATATTATAAGGAATTAGAAATGAGTGAAATGTAAATAAATTTTAAGAATCGAGACTAATAAATAAAACTTGAATAGAAACTATGTAAAATAGAACAAATCAAAGCATAATTTGAAAAGAAATAAAAAAAAAGTTTTGCAGAATGGCACAAAATGCTTTCTAATTTCTATTTATAGCCAAGATAATAAAGAATAGTTCAAGTAACAAATAACAAAAATAACTAAAAAAATAAAAATAAAAAATAATGAAAAATCAATATTGAAAGCTCATCTTCGCGTACATTTATAAATAAATATATTTACCTTACTACTATTGCTCTTTTTGTAATTGCTGCTACTTGATCTTTTGATTTTAAATCCAAAGGACTCTTTCTTATATTATAAGGAATTAGAAATCAGCGAAATGTAAATAAATTTTGAGAATCGAGACTAATAAATAAAACTTGAATAGAAACAATGTAAAATAGAACAAATCAAAGCATAATTTGAGAAGCAATAAAAAGAAATTTGTAGAATGGCACAAAATGCTTTCTAGTTTCTATTTATAGCCAAGATAATAAAGAATAGATCAAGTCAATTTAATTCAACCATTAAACAAATTTACTTTAAAAAAACATTACAAAACTAATTTTGGCATTCAAAGTTTGGCTATTCAATGGTCATTAATGGCCATAAGTTACAAATTAATAATTTATTATTTTATTTTTATGATAAATATAAAGTAATTAATTAAAGAAAAGTTAAAACTTTAAAACTTTAGCATGACTTTTCATCCCCAGACGGAAGGATAGTCGGAACGAGTAATTCAGGTAAAACTTTAAAACTCATTGAACTATTATAAATAATAAATTGAAACGATAGTAATAACATGAAATATGTGATAGTTGCCTGAGGACATGCTAAGAAATTTTGTTATTGAGTTTGAGGGGAGTTGAGATAGATATCTCCCACTAGCAGAATTCGCATACAACAATAGCTACCAAAGTAGCATACAAATGGCTCCTTATGAAGCACTGTATGAGAGGAAGTGTCGAACACCAGTGTGTTGGACTGAGTTGGACGAAGATAAGCTTGTGGGACCGGACCTGATAAACAGACTGAAGAAAAAGTGAAATTGATCAAAGCCAATTTGAAGGTTGCCTCAGACCGACAAAAGTCTTATGCTGACTTGAGGAGAAAAGACATAGAATATGAAGCTGGCGATAAGGTGGTTCTCAAAGTCTCACCATGAAAGAAGGTATTGAGGTTTGAAAGAAAGGATAAGTTAAGCCCTAGGTTCATTGGCCCATATAAAGTCATTAAATGTATAGGTCCAGTGGCCTACAGGCTAGCTTTACCCGCCAGAGCTGGACAAGATCCATAATGTATTTCCTGTGTCGATGCTGAGAAGGTACAGATCAGACCCTTCACATATCATCTCCATTGAAGAGATTGAAATCTAACTAGATTTGACATATGAAGAGGAACCCATAAGGATCCTGGCTCGGGAAGTAAAGGAATTAAGGAATAAGCGGATTCCACTGCTGAAAGGGCTTTGGAGGCACCACAACACTGAAGAGGCAATCTAGGAAAGTGAAGAGACGATGAGGCAACAGTTCCCTCAACTGTTTGCATCAGGTAAATTTTGAGAATAAAATTTTTGTTAGAGGGGAAAAACTGTAATAACCTCACTTTAACTAGTCTGTACATTATACTGTTCCGGTAACTAATGTTGATCCGGACAGTCAAAATGTCTAGAACTATATTTAAACTAGAGTGAGGAGTTATGAATAAACCAAATAATGATAAGAAAATATTAAGGAAAAATTTTAGAAATGAAATGCAATGAAGTTAAATGAGCCATAGCTACAGCGATAGGTTACCCTAACGAGAAACAGCTGTGAAGATAATTAGCAACCCTAAACCCAAGGGAAACCCTGTGAAATAATTTTTGAGACTCTAGTAAAGAGTTATTGAGCCTTAGATAGCAATAGAATGCCAAGAAAATGCTAAGAAAATTTTCTAAGTCAATACAGATAATTTTAGCTCGTTAAGCTAAACGAAGGGTATTTTGGTCATTTTGCCTCCAGAGATGATTTTTTACCAACTTGTCCATCCAAGTAAGTGAGATTTATGACATAAAATATGAATAAAAAATTATGAAAATTTAATTAAAAATGAGTAAAAAAGAAAGAAAAAGAAAATGAAAGTTAATTATGACATCATGCATATGCAAGCATAATGCAATAAAAATGTGTTAGCCAATCAAAACTCAATAAGCACACTTAAATTCATTAAAAAGAGAAAAAGAAGTCAAATTTTAAAAAAAAATTTTGCTTTTTTCTTCCATCTTCTTCCTTGGCCGAATTTCTCTCTCTCTCTCCTCCATAGCTCTTTCATCTTCAACCTTGCTAATTCCTTGAATTCTGTCCACAAAATCCATAGCTTCCTTCACTAAATTTGATCCTTGCACCTTGAACAATCCCTAGGCAGCAAAAAGAAGGAGAAACCAAGAAGTTTTGCAAGCTTGGGGTTAGCTCACATAGAGGTTAGTGCTAATTTCTCTCACTTCCTCTTTAGATTTTATGTTAGGAGCATGAATTAAGTGGGAAATTGTAGAAATTAAAACAAATTGAGCATGTTAGACTTACCCCAATTTTCGACAGCCATAAAAGAATTTAGGGTATGATGATTTTGATGGAATTTAATATGTCTACTTATGCCAAATGATGTGTTTTCTTAAGTTGAAATGGAAGATTACATGAATTGCATGATGTTATGCATGAATTAGGGATTTGAAGTTAGGGTTTTGACCGAAAATTAGGGTTTTATTGAATTGATGGTAAATTGGTCTAATGGTCAATTAGTGACCATTTAATTAAGTTTAACCTTAAATAGGAAGCAATTGTGGCATTGAAAATAAAATTGGTATGCTGCCCCCTGGTGCCAGAATTTCTAGATTTGAGTCCAGTGTGTTTAGGCAGTTATAAAGTGACTTATGCAGCTCCAATTGCTGCAAGGCTAATTGGAGGTGAAATTAGGTACATAATGCTACATTTTTTATGAAGGGACCTTACCCAGAAAACCAACTTAAGTTGACCTAAAAATTATCTAAATTCGGGTGACCAAAATTCTGGATCTGAAAAATGACCAAATGAACAGTATTTGTTCAATTAGCCATAACTTTGTGTAGAGAAGTCCAAAAGACCTAATTCTTAAACCACTAGAAAGCTTAGACAATGTAGAACAACTTTCATGAAGAATAGAAACCCAAATTTTGGACAGAATCAATTCAAATAGCTAGCCAAATTTAAGACATAAAAATTACCAGAACCAAATTTTGCCCAGAAATTCTAGATAATGACCAATCGGATCAGTTATGGTAAAAATGCCATAACTTGAGCTACAAAACTCCAAATGGAGTGATTCAAAAAGAGAATTAAAGAAGATACATTAAAGAACAACTTTGATGAAGAAAGTTTATCCAAATTTTCACTGTAGATTGGTCCAATGGAACAGTAAACCTAAGTGACCAAATCTGAATATTTGAGATAACTTCCAATTAGCTTTGAATTGAAATTGGCAACCAATGCCAACAAATGTAAAACCCAAAATGTGATATTTTAGTGCAGTTAGAATTTGCCTACCTATTAACTATGAAAAAGTTAATATTTTTAGATGAATAGTAAGGTAAATAGTAACTACTAAACCTTAAATGCAATGAATTAAACAATTAATATTGTAATATGCCCTAGTATGCCTAGAATGATCGGTTTGGATAGGTTGGCATGGCAATAGGATTCCGATGGCAGTACTGCAAATGACTTTGTGTCATTCCATGATTTATGGCATATCGTGCCATTTTGTGATATTATGGCCTATGGCCATTTTGCTATAATTGATACACGTGGCTTTATGCCTGATGTTTAATATGGCTTATTAGCCGTTCTGTTGCACATCTGGCAGACGCTTTGTGACCAATAGTGTGATGGCCCGAGATACTTAGTATCCAGTACCAATTCACCCATTTATCCAGTTCAGTCAACTGGTATAAGTTACTTGGGCAACTAAAACAAGTCTTAATAATTTATAACCAAATAATGAACATAAAAAGTACTAAAATTAATAATATTATGATTAATTGCTAGAAATCCAGTCTGCATGAAATAACAACATAATTTTTACATATTTATTTATTTTAATTTATTTTAATTTTTTATTGACACCATTAAGCTGTATTGCTTAGTGTGTCGCTTTTTGCCATGCGTAGGTACTGGTGAGACAGATAGAGAGCCTCACAGACTTCAGACTGGGTGAGCTTCCCGATCTGCATTGTGTTCTAGTGTCACCAAATCTGCAGTACATTTTGGGTAGGACTCTAGGCTATATCATGTATTTTGTATTTTGTATTTTGTGTTAGATATTTATTTTGTCATTTAAATTATGAAACTATGTAATTATTTGTAATTATGTACATCAATGAAATGTAGTATTTCATTTATGAATGAGTACCAAATTTATCTATCTATGTATGAATGAAAATCGAGAAATTGAGATAAATGATATGAAATATTAGGATTATGAGAAAATTTATGCTTTGAGATGATATTGTTGAAAATTTTAATAGGTGGGGAAATCGTCAAAATGTTAATAAATTAGGGAAAACTCTGTCAATTTCTCCGGCTAATAAACTGACCGCAAATAAATAAAAAAAAATGTGAGTAATAAGAAATGCAATGAAATAAGTTAAAGTACTCCGGCACCGAGTGTGACATGCTTTGCTCGGTTACACTATAGACGGGTAAGGGGATGTCACATTTAGTGGTATTAGAGCATCGGTTTAAGCGTTTCTGGTTTTATATAGAGTCCATACCATACATTGCATTTGTAAGAATCAAGGTGACACTAATGCAGATTTGTTATTTTTTATTATTTTGGTTAGGATATGGACCCGACATCACAGAGAGTGGTTGAGGAGGTGAAAAGTCATGCTCCACCCATGGCTGAAGTTGGAGGCAGGGGAGAACCTACTCTACCAGCACTAGAAGCACCAGCACAGCCTCAGTTTGCCCTATTTCAACAAATGATCGAATTCTACAGGAAGATGCTAGGGGCTATCCCACCACCACTACCACAGCCACAACCTTTGCCACCACCACAGAAGTCCCATTTGGAGAAATTAAGAAAATATGCAGCTATGGACTTTCTGGGAAAGAAGGAAGATGATCCCATGGCAGCCGAAAATTGGCTAAACAGAACGGGAAGGGTGTTGAGATAAATTCACTGCACCTCAGAATAAACCTAGAGGGTACTGTGTCCTTACTTTAGAATGATGCATATCAGTGGTGGGAGACAGTATCTAGGGAGGTGTAGCCAGACCAGATCACATGGGAGTTCTTTCTTACATAGTTTGGAAAGAAGTATATTAGCAATGTGTACCTGGAAGAGAGGAGAAGAGAATTTATCAGTCTGTGGCAGAGATAGCTGTCAATGGCAGAATATGAGAGAGAGTTTGTTAGACTGAGCAGATATGGGAGAGAAATAGTACCCACAGAAGCTGAAAGGTGTAGAAGGTTTGAGGAAGGGCTGAATGACAACATCAAGCTTATGATAACAACTTTGGAGATTACTGACTTCGCAAAATTGGTTAACGCTGCATTAAAAGTAGAAAGAGTCAGAATTAATGAGCAGAGCAGAAGGGATAAATAACAAAAGATAGGTCCGGGTCAAACCAATTCATCCTCTGCACCTGGTAAAAAGTTTAGAGGTCCTCCTGCTCAAAGTGCTAGTCAGCCACAGGGTCAGGGCCAGTCCCAAAGGCCCATATCTCAGTTCACATCGAGGAGAGGCTAGTCCACACCATCAGTGGGCAACTCTCCAGGGACGGTGTTTAGGGGACCAGCCCTAGCAGCCTCTTCAGCATGTCCACACTGTCATAAGTGGCATAAGGGTGAATGTTGGTGATGAAGAAGCACCAGTGCCTATGCCATTATTTAGAGGACCCATCACCAGAGCCAGAGCTAGAGAGCTGCAAGCATTGGTGTTGGAGCATTGTGAGCACAAAGGGGATCAAAATTGCCATGTTGGACTTTCTTGCATATTGTTGGAATCTAGGTGGATCGTTCTCACACAAGTTGGCATGGGAGACTTGACAAGTGGCGCCACATCAGCATGACTTCGCCACATCAGCATGACTTGGAACAAGACCATTCGGCTAAGTGGATTGGAGGAGCTACTTATGCTTATTTGGATTTGCCATGTGCTGACACCTTTTATTGGTCCCCACTACATTAAAAAAAGGCTGCTACCACCTAAAGTGTTGCTGCCACCTTATGGTCCCCACTACATAAAGGGCTGCCATAAAGCAAGTGGTCCCAAATGGTCCCCCCCCTGTGGAGACGCCCCATCTGATTAAGGAGCCTTGTATTTTTGTCTTTTTAGCCATGTTGGCACACTTTTAGGGTTTTGGCACACTTTTAGGGTTTTAGAGATGCTATATATAACCCAAGATATTCAGATTGTATTGGTAGCCTTCATTTTTTCTAGTTTAAGTGTGAGCATTAGGGAGAGAACTCCATTGCTGGAGCTTGAGTTTCTTCTATGTTTCTTCCATGTTTCTTGAAAGAACTTGGATTCTAGCAGCATGAACCCCTTACTAGTCTTATTTTGATGATCAATATGCTTTAGCTTGTTACTATTTGTGTATTGACACTTGGGTTTTCAATCTGAAATTCTGCCTTGTTTAGATGATTAAAGATCTTGGTTCCAATATTTAGATGTTGTGTTTCTTGGCATCCTAGGAGTGCTCATTATTTTGGTATCAGAGCCTTGGCATCTAACAAGGTATTTATCCATTAAAACTACTTTTTCTTTTCTGTTTGGTTAACTATAATAGTCAGCCATTGTAGGACCTTTAGATATCTATTAGTTTCTTCATCTAGTACCTTGTTCTTTGTAGCCAAATCAAAATTGCATTTTAGGGTACTGCTTTTTCTTCTTTTTTTTTTGTTTGAACTCTTGCTGGCTGAAACTTGGAAGTGTTAATTTTAGTGCAGGATTTTGCTTAATCTTAGATTAAATCTCTTGTTCATCTTGTTTTCCTTGAGTTTGTCTGTAGGATTAGAGTTAATCAAGCTAAAACCTATCTTTGACACTAGCTATTTGCCTCTTGAGTTATATGATATCAAGTCTGAGTATGTTAAATTGGGTAATTAATGCTTGGGATGTGCCTGTGTGCTAGTGGGTAGAGCTTGATTTGGATTGCCAAAGTACTTAAGTGGTATCAGTAGTTGATTCTGCAATTTTTATCCTTTGCATCAGTATAAAAGGAAAAAAAAAAAAAAAAAAAGGAGATTGGATTATAAGCTGAGTTGTGTTGTGCTGAAAAAATTGACAAGCTGACATAAGTGATGAAATTGTGAATTGTGAAGTTAAACATTGAATTTGAGCCTGATAATCTACCAACATCTTTGGGTATTACTAGACACCTCACATGCCATATTTGATGTGAAAATTCCACTGTTTGCATATCGAACCAAATTTTGCGGCAAATCTGATCAAATTTAGTTAACACACCAAACCAACCCAGAAAACTCCGAAATTTTACAGGCTGATTATACTCCATTTCAGTAGCTTTTGTGTTAATTTTCAGGGTTTTGTGACATTGTTTGCCTACCGAACCAAAATTTTGTGGCAGACCTAGTCAAATTTCGTTCACCTAGTAAACCCATCTAGAAACTCCTGAAATTTTACCAGTAGTTAGTCAGTATTGGGATGCCTATGTCTACCAAATTTCAGATCAAAATATATTCATTTGTGTGGTGAACCAAAATTGTTGCATATTTTTGGTTAATTGTGTGAACTGCTGGTATTTGTGCAAAGTTGGCTATGAAATTGGAAGTTTGAGCTTGATATTATTCTATTGGGTTGTCTCTCATACAGTTTTCAAAAATCATACCATTTAGTTCACATTTGCTTCTACTTTTGGTGTCTTCCACTTCTTTGGCTCTAGTGTCACACTCTCTGGTTATTGCTATTTCGTTTCTTCCAGTTTTGTTTGTTGATTATTTTTTTATAAAATTAGCAAGTATTTGTGCTTATTTGTGAATTTTAGTTCCCAAAGGAACAAGGGAAGCAAACTTTTGAGTGGTAAAAGGCAAGAGTGTGTGAGTGCCAAAAGAGGGTAAGAGCCTGAAATTTGTGCGAAAACACTTGAGCTAAACACTTGAGAGGGTGAGCCATTTCTACTAACTTCATTTTCTTGCAGCCAAATCATGTCTCAATTCCAAGAGACAAGTGTTAGTAGTGGAGGTAATGAAGAAAAAAGGGAGTTTCCTGATGATCGAATTTTTAAAGAATCCGTAGCACAAAGCTTTGAAAGGATGAATTTGCAAATGAATGACTTTAGAGATGAATTGGATGTATTGAGAGGAATGAGAAATGAGATGACCAGGTTTATGGAAGAGATGAGAAGGGATAGAGAAGATAGAAATAGGAGGAATGATGGGGGAGCAAATGTGGGAAATCATAATAGAAATGAAGGTAGATTTCGGGCAGAACTAGGAATGAAGGGTATGAAGAAGCTGAATGGAATGATGATGAGTATGATGAAGCTTATGACTATGGCAACTACCATTATGGTGGAAGAGGGTATAGACCACTTAGGGGTAGAGGGCCTAGGGGAAGAAGGGATGGCAGAAATTTTAGGTTCGGTGATCATTGGGATAGAGATGGGAATGAGGAGAGAGTTGATGGGAATTTAGCTAGTATAAAAATGCAAATTCCACCTTTTCATGGGAAGGATAATCCAGATGTTTATTTAGAGTGGGAGAGATAGGTGAAGTTGATTTTTGAGTGCCACCATTATTCTGAAAAGAAGAAAGTGAAGTTAGCAGCTGTAGAATTCAAAGAGTATGCAATTGTATGGTGGGATCAGTTGTTAATAGGAGGAGGAGAAATGGGCAACGAACCGTGGAGACATGGGACGAAATGAAGGGAATCTTGAGAAACAGGTTTGTGCCACCTTACTACCACAGAGAGCTGCTTCAAAGGTTATAAAAACTCACTCAAGGTACTAAAAGTGTCGAAGAATACTATAAGGCCATGGAGATAGCGTTGATTAGAGCTGATGTTGAGGAGGATCGGGAAGCTACAATGGTTCACTTTGAATGGGTTAAATCCTAAAATTGCTAATATTGTGGAGTTGCAACCTTGTGTGGAGGTGGAGGATATGCTACAAATGGCACTTAAAGTGGAGAAGCAACTAAAAAGGAAAAATGTGGCTAGATATGCACTAGCCAACCATTCAGCTCCTAGGAGTAATTGGAAGTCAAATTGGTCTGCTCCTTCAAGGGTGGAGAAAGAAGCTCCCAAATTCAAGAAAGAAGAATGGAAAGGAAAGGAGAAAGTAGAGGAGAAAAACAAGGGAGTTCCTACTAGGACTAGAGAATTGAAGTGTTTTAAGTGTTTGGGAAATGGACATTATGCCTCACAATGTCCAAATAAAAGAGTGATGGTTGTTAGGGAAAATGGAGAGTTAGAAAGTGAAGAGGAAAGGGAGGAAGAATCTGATAATGTTGATGAGCATGAGGATGATTGCTACGATGAGGGAGATCAGCCACCTATGGATGGCAATATACTTGTCACCATGTGCACACTTAGTGCACAAGTGAGTATGGAGTGTGGTGATGAAATGCAAAGGGAGAACATCTTCCATACTAGGTGCTTGGTGAATGACAAGTTGTGTAGTGTGATTGTAGATGGTGGGAGCTGTTGTAATGTGGCTAGTTCACTCTTGGTGGACAAGTTGGGTTTGCCTACTACTACACATCCAAAACCATATGGCTTGCAATGGTTGAATGATTGTGGGAAGTTGAGGGTTACAAAACAGGTGGTGGTGCCATTCACCATTGGCTGTGATGTTGTGCCTATGGTTGCTACGCATCTTTTGTTGGGCCGTCCATGGTAGTATGATAGAAGTGTTGTGCATGATGGTAGGAAGAACAGGTACACGGTCACTAAGGAAGGTCGAACATACTCATTGCTTCCTATGACACTGGTCAAGTGCATGAAGATCATATGATGATTAATATATCAATTTAAGAAAAGAAAGAAACTTGGAGAGAAAAAACTTAGAGAGGCCGAAATTTGGATGAGAGTGAAAAGAAAGAGAAGAGAGAAGAAAAAGAGAGAAAAAGAGAAACAAAAGAAAAGAAAATGAGAACAAATGAGAAAAAGGAAAGCTCGGGGCAAAAGGAGAGTGGAGAGAAAAGAATGAGTTTGTATGTGAAGGAAAGAGAAGTTAGAGAGGCTTTACATTCAGGAAGACCTCTTTGTGTACTTATGTACAAGGAGGTTAATTTATGTGTTACTGACCTTGATTCACATTTGCCTAGTGATGCTTTGTCTCTTATACAGGAATATGAAGATGTCTTCCCGAATGAGTTACCACCAGGATTGCCACCTATCAGAGGGATTGAGCACCAGATTGACTTAGTACCTGGAGCACAAATACCGAATAGACCAGCATACAGAACAAATCCTAAAGAAACAAAGGAGTTACAAAGCCAAGTGGAGGAGCTTATGGAGAAGGGCTATGTTAGGGAGAGCATGAGCCCATGTGTTGTACCTGTGTTGCTAGTGCCTAAGAAGGATGGGAGTTATCACATGTATGTGGATTGTAGGGCCATCAATAAAATCACTGTAAAGTATAGACACCCAATCCCTCGCCTTGATGATATGCTTGATGAGTTGCATGGTGCAAGTGTGTTTTCTAAGATAGATTTGAAAAGTGGTTACCACCAAATAAGAATAAAAATTGGTGATGAGTGGAAAACTGCTTTCAAAACTAAATATGGGTTGTATGAATGGATGGTGATGCCATTTGGGCTCACAAATGCTCCTAGCACTTTTATGCGTTTGATGAATCATGTGTTTAGGAATTTCATAGGAAAATTTGTTGTTGTGTATTTTGATGACATTTTGATTTACTGTGATAACATGCGAGCATTTGCATCACTTGAGACTTGTTTTTGACGTGTTGAGAAATGAGAAATTGTATGCGAATGCGAAAAAGTGTTCATTTTGCTTGGATAAGGTTGTTTTTCTTGGTTTTGTTGTAAGTAGTAAAGGTGTACAGGTTGATGAAGAGAAAATCAAAGCCATTAGAGATTGGCCAATTCCTAAGAATGTGTCTGAGGTTAGGAGTTTCCATGGATTGGCTAGTTTCTATAGGCGATTTGTGCCTAATTTTAGTACAATTGCTGCTCCTTTGAATGAATTGGTGAAAAAGATTGTTGAATTTGAGTGGAAAAAGAAACATGAACATGCATTTTCTGAACTTAAAGATAGATTGTGTTCTGCACCCTTGTTGAGTTTGCCAGATTTTGATAAGACTTTTGAGATTGAATGTGACGCAAGTGGTGTAGGAATTGGTGCAGTTCTCATGCAAGAGAAACGACCAATAGCATATTTTAGTGAGAAATTGCATGGAGCTGCCTTGAATTACTCTACTTATGATAAGGAGATGTATGCATTAGTTAGGGCCTTGGAAACTTGGCAACATTATTTGTGGCCTAAAGAGTTTGTCATACATTCAGATCATGAATCGTTGAAGCATATTAAGAGTCAAAATAAGTTAAGTAGAAGGCATGCTAAATGGATTGAATTTTTGGAGTCATTTTCATATGTGATTAAATACAAGCAAGGAAAAGAGAATGTTGTAGCTGATGCACTTTCTAGGAGACATGCACTTTTGTCTACACTTGATGCTAAATTGCTTGGTTTTGAGTTCATAAAAGAATTGTATGTTGATGATGCTGATTTTTGTAATGTATATGCTGCTTGTGAGAAAAGTCCATTTCAGAAATTTTATAGGCATGATGGATACTTGTTTAAGGAGAATAAATTGTGTGTGCCTAAATGCTCTATGCGAGACTTGCTTGTTTTGGAGTCACATAGTGGTGGTTTGATGGGACATTTTGGTGTTGCTAAGACTTTAAACATATTGCAAGAACACTTCTTTTGGCCACATATGAGGAAAGATGTTGATCGAATGTGTTTTAGGTGTGTTGAATGTAAGAAAGCAAAGTCTAGAGTAATGCCAAATGGTCTTTACACACCCTTGCCTGTTCCTAAGGAACCTTGGACTGATATTTCTATGGATTTTATTTTGGGTTTGCCTAGGTCTAGGAGAGGTCATGATTCTATATTTGTGGTTGTTGATAGATTTTCTAAGATGGCACACTTCATACCGTGTCACAAAACAGATGATGCAACATACATAGCCAATTTGTTCTTTAAGGAGATAGTCAGGTTACATGGTATACCTAGGACTATAGTGAGTGATAGAGATGTTAAGTTCCTAAGTCACTTTTGGAGGGTGTTGTGAGGCAAGTTAGGTACTAAACTGTTGTTCTCAATTACTTGTCATCCCCAAACTGATGGACAAATAGAAGTAGTGAATAGAAACTTAACTACTTTATTACGTGTGATGGTTAAACAAAACTTGAAATCTTGGGAAGATTGCATTCCTTTTGTTGAGTATGCTTATAACAGAGTAGTGCATTCTTCTACCGGATTTTCACCATTTGAGATTGTGTATGGATTTAATCCATTGACACCATTAGACTTGTGTGCCTTTACCTGTTGATCATATTAATAGTCTTGATGGTAAAAAGAAAGCAGATTTGGTTAGGAAATTGCATGAGCAAGCTAGGTTACAAATTGAAAAAAAAAATGCACAATATGCTACTTATGCTAAAAAAGGCCGAAAGCCTCTTGTGTTTGAACCAGGTGACTTTGTTTGGGTGCATTTAAGGAAAGAGCAGTTTCCAAACCTAAGAAAGTCAAAATTACAGCCAAGGTGTGATGGTCCATTCAAAGTGCTAGAAAGGATCAACAACAATGCATACAAGATTGATTTACCTGGTAAGTATGGTGTTAGCAATTCTTTTAACATTACTGATCTTTCCCCTTGCATTGATGCAGGACCAAATTCGAGGATGAATTCTTTCAAAGGAGGAGGGGATGATGAAAAAGCACCAGTGCCTATGCCATTATTTAGAGGACCCATCACCAGAGCCAGAGCTAGAGAGCTACAAGCATTGGTGTTGGAGCATTGTGAGCACAAAGGGGATCAAAATTGCCATGTTGGACTTTCTTGCATATTGTTGGAATCTAGGTGGATCGTTCTCACACAAGTTGGCATGGGAGACTTGACAAGTGGCGCCACATCAGCATGACTTCGCCACATCAGCATGACTTGGTACAAGACCATTCGACCAAGTGGATTGGAGGAGCTTCTTATGCTTATTTGGATTTGCCATGTGCTGACACCTTTTATTGGTCCCCACTACATTAAAAAAAGGCTGCTACCACCTAAAGTGTTGCTGCCACCTTATGGTCCCCACTACATAAAGGGCTGCCATAAAGCAAGTGGTCCCAAATGGTCCCCCCCCCCTCCTATGGAGACACCCCATCTGATTAAGGAGCCTTGTAATTTTGTCTTTTTAGCCATGTTGGCACACTTTTAGGGTTTTGGCACACTTTTAGGGTTTTAGAGATGCTATATATAACCCAAGATATTCAGATTGTATTGGTAGCCTTCATTTTTTCTAGTTTAAGTGTGAGCATTAGGGAGAGAACTCCATTGCTGGAGCTTGAGTTTCTTCTATGTTTCTTCCATGTTTCTTGAAAGAACTTGGATTCTAGCAGCATGAACCCCTTGCTAGTCTTATTTTGATGATCAATATGCTTTAGCTTGTTACTATTTGTGTATTGACACTTGGGTTTTCAATCTGAAATTCTGCCTTGTTTAGATGATTAAAGATCTTGGTTCTAATATTTAGATGTTGTGTTTCTTGGCATCCTAGGAGTGCTCATCAGTTGGCGAGTGACTGGGGGTTGCTTTCAGTGTGGGTCTACTGAGCACAAGATCAGAGATTGCCCAAGGAGGACTGTTACAGCTACTCCAGCACCAGCAGATAGGTATGCCCCTGCAGCTCAAAGGGGTAGAAGGCCAGGTAAATCTGAGGTAGCTGGTACATCACAGAGGCCTACAATAAAGTCAGTTGAGAGACCAGAGGCTAGGGCATTAGCAAAGGCATATGCCATGAGGGCTCAGGAGGAGCAGGATGCCCCTGATGTCATCAGGGTTATGTTTTCTCTCTATGACATACCCATGCATGCATTAGTGGATCCAGGATTCACACATTCATACATCTACATCGAATTACCCGTGGAAAAAGGAATTCAAGTAGAGTAAAGTAACCAAGACATTTTAGTCACCAACCCACTAAGCCATAGTGTGGTGGTAAATAGTGTGTGCAAAGGTTACCTATTGAGGATTCAAGGGTATGAGTTCTTAGCAGACCTGATTGAATTGCCCTTCCACGAGTTTGATGTGATCTTGGGAATGGACTGGTTGTCACATCATCAAGCAATAGTGGATTGTAGATTGAAGAGGATTACATTAAAAATTTTTGAGAATGAAGAAATAACAGTTGTGGGGAAAAGGAAAGATTTCTGTCTAATGTCATTTCAGCCACTGTTGCAAGAAAATTAATGAGAAAAGGCTATGACGCCTATTTGGCACATGTGGTTGACACTAGGAAAGCTAAGCTTGACCTGTGTGACATACCTACTGTGAATGATTTCCCTTATGTGTTCCCTGAAGAATTGCCTAGTTTGCCACTAGAAAGGAAAGTAGAATTTGCCATTGAGGTACTGCCAGGTACAACGCCCATCTATATTGCTCCTTATAGGATGGCACCCACTGAATTGAAAGAGCTGAAAATCTAGTTGCAAGAGTTACTGGATAAGGGGTTTATACGCCCCAATGTGTCACCGTGGGGAGCTTCGGTGCTGTTTGTGAAAAAGAAGGATGGGACTTTGAGGCTATGCATTGATTACCAATAGTTAAATAAAGTGATTGTGAAGAACAAGTATCCATTGCTCAGAATTGATGATCTGTTTGATCAATTGAAGGGAGCAGGTGTATTTTTCAAAATTGATCTCAGATCAGGGTATCATCAGCTAAGGGTAAAGGATGTATATGTGCCTAAGACTGCATTCAGGACTCGGTATGGGCACTATGAATTTCTGGTGATGCCTTTTGGTTTGACAAATGCATCAGCAGTTTTCATGGACCTTATGAATTGTATCTTCCATCCATACCTAGATCAGTTTGTAGTGGTCTACATTGATGATATACTAGTGTATTCCAAGAATAAAGAGGAGCATGATGAGCATTTGAGGATTGTTCTGCAGACACTGAGAGAGAAGAAGCTATATGCTAAGCTATCCAAGTGTGACTTTTGGTTGAATGAAATTTCTTTTCTTGGACACATAGTATCAGCTGATGGGATTAGAGTGGATCCCAAGAAAATTGAAACAGTGATGGAATGGAAGCCTCCCAAAAATACAACTGAGCTTAGAACCTTTTTGAGGCTAGCTAGTTATTACAGAAGGTTTGTAAAGGGGTTTTCTTTGATAGCTGCTCCACTGACTAAGTTGCTACACAAGAATGTAAAATGCAACTGGAATGACAAGTGTCAAGCCAGTTTTGAGAGGTTAAAGACTATGTTGATAGAGGCACCGGTGTTAACGTAGCCAGTGTTTGGGAAGGACTTTGTGGTTTATAGTGATGCTTCCCATAATGGGTTAGGGTGTGTTCTGATGTAAGAGGGGAAAGTGGTCACCTATGTTTTCAAGCAGCTAAGGCCACATGAAAAGAACTACCCCACCTATGATCTAGAGTTAGCAGCGATCATATTTGCACTGAAGATACGGAGGCAGTACTTGTATGGTAAAAAGTGCTACATCTACACAGACCACAAAAGTTTAAAATATTTGCCAACCTATAAGGAGCTCAACCTTCGACAAAGGTGGTGGATTATTGTCACACCTTACCCCTCTGTAAGGCATAATATGATCCCGCAGAATACCTAATGAACTACCGAATTTCACCTACCGATAACTCATTAAGTACCCTACAAGGGATTTTAAAATCATTTTCTTACTTTTTAAAAGTAGTGAGCATTTTCTAATAGGTGTTAAACATTTAATTAGAGATTGAAAACTAGTTAAAATTTTTGTCCCTTTTATTTGTCCGCAAATTTTAGAAAAATTTCAGTAGAGTGTCGCTTGTATTTTGATAAAACAGTTCTTCAAATACCTGAAAAAAATACTTCTAATAATTTATCTCATCAACTCAACATCCACCACAACAAATTTCAACATTATTTCTCAAAATCCAAAATTCAAATCAATAATTTCCAATTCATACATCATCAAAAATAATACTAAATAATTTCATTCAAATTAAAACAAAATAATTTCATTCATATTTCATTAAAGTTAAAACAATTTACATTCATCAATCCAGAACTTACATTAGAAAAATCCAAATTAATATTATTACAAACCTTATACAACTGCTCATGAGCAGTTCTACATATACATACATTTACATATATCAAAATAATTATTATAATCAGGGTATAAAATATACCCGATAGAACTTCAGGGAAGGTGGCTCCACAATCCTTAGCAGCTCACTCTACTGCTCCTCTAGCCTCAACATATGCGACAACAATAACAGCCATCGCTGAGTACTATGACTCAGTGGTGCACAACATACTAAAAAATAACATTTATGCAGAATTTAAATAATATTTATTCAAAAACTGAACTAAATATGAGAAATAAATACAAAACATGATTTATACGCTTTTAATCCAAATAATTTCATTTCGAAAGTCTCAAAATAAATTTCATCAAAACACACAGTTATATCATGCCATTCCAAACAATAATCATCTCAATAGCCAGAGGCTTATGAGAAGTCATATCACAAGGCTAGCTAGCTCAAATATATGGATATCCATTCAATTTCTTCTTCTACCAGCACACATCTCAACACTTCAGCCAGAGAAGGAATCAAAATTCGAAACTATTTCTTCCCACTAGTCATGCTAGTGAGGTATTCAAATATATGGTCATGACACTGTGGTTTAAAAACTTTCTTAACAATTTACTAAACATTTATTGCCATTTCAAACACATACAAGTAAACTTTCAATAATTTAAGTTAAAAGTATAATACACATTTTGCAATATAAGTAATTCATTTCATGCACTTTGTAAGTGAATTTTAAGTAATATTGATGTTGTCGCAAACCTTATGCTAGTCGCCTCTTGGCCTTGACTCGATGCCTCGGGTTCTTTTCCGGTATTCTTTTCAACTAAAACACACAATTTCACAATGTTTCAGTATCATAATTTATCATAAATTCAAAAATGAATTCAAATCTACTTTTACCTAGCTTAATATGCTAAACTTGACATTCTTTAAAATTTGTATTTCGGGGTTGCTATTCACGATACTATTCAAGTCAATTTGTTGACTTTCTAATGCTTAATAGGTATGACATTTATAATTTCACCCACACACCACATTTTGGTTACCTAATTTGTTGGTTTTGGTTGTTTTCTCAAATCTTAAGTCTTTGAGGCACAAATTTCAAATTTTCAATTTTGGTGTCATATTTTGTACTATTCCATTGGTCATGTTGCTATTAGAATTTGGCTAAGTTTTCTCCATAGAAGTTGTTCCTTATTGTCTTAACTTTATTTCCCTTTTTGAATCACTCCATTTGGAGTTTTGTAGCCCAAGTTATAGCCATTTGAACATGGCTGGCAAGATTTGGTTTTACCCAGAATTCTGGGCAAATTTTGGGTTTTGGAAATTTTTGTGGTTGACTGAAGGTGGATTTTCAAATAGGTTATGGTCAAATTTTGGGTTTATTTGTTTCATAAAAGTTATAAGGCTATGTCTCAGCTTTCTACTAGTAAACTTTTAGATCATTTGGACCTTCCTAGACCAAGTTATGGTCATTTACGTAACTACTATTCATTTGGTCATTTTTGTACAGGTCAGTTTGCCTAATCCGGATTTGGCAAATTTGTTCACTAAGTTATGGTCACTTTCTGGGCATGATTCCCAAATGAAAAATGTGTCATTTTGTGTCTAGTTTCATTTCCAATTGGCGTCATACTAATTGGGTTGGTAAATTTTTAGTTTTAGTCCCTAAAAGGGACCTTGGTCATGCTACCTGCAATTTGACCATAACCAATCTGAATTTCAATTTGGTTCCAACACTTCCTACACACTACAATTGGTCATAAATGACCATTTTTCAACTCAAGTAAGGTCAGCCACATCATTTGGCTAATTCTCACATTTTTCTCTCCCAAACCCTAGGTACCAAAACTCTAATTTTCATGCTTAGCTCAATTAGTAAAATCTAACTGCATAATTAGTACCTACACACTCAATTGCACTTAACTACTTCTTTATTTGCATCAAAATCACTCAACCCTAGTTCACTACCTCTAGGCCGAAATTCATGTATAGTCCACATACTTAATTTGTTACAATAGTCTGTCAACTTCTAGTGTAATTTTAACTACTTGAACATGGATTAAAAGAGAGAATTTAGAAATCACCACTAACCTCTTTCTTTGTATTTTCTCCCTTCTTAAGCTCTCCTTCTTTCTCTTTCTTTTTGTTGTCAATCTTCTTTTCTAGTGTAGATTAGAAGTTTTCTTTAGGGTTTAGGGTTAGAACTTATGGGACAAATCTAGGTTTTTCAAGCTTGAAGAGTTCTTCAATGGTGGACATGAGAGAGAGTGAGTTCGGCTTGTGAGGGAAGAAGAAGAAGATGCTAGCTTTTTTTTTTCTTTTCTTTTATGTATTTTTAAATCTTTAGTAAGACACAATTATCCTAAAATTTTAATTTTTTAATTATTAGGTTTATTGCATCATGCATAATGTAATTAACCTTTTTCAACTTTTTCTTTTTCCTCTTTTTTTTTATTTATTTTTCCTTAGTTCTTTAATTTAATTCTTGATCCAAAAATCTTCTTTTCTTTGATTTTATTGGACAATTAGGTCAAGAGTCAACTATAGGGGTGAATTGACCAAATTGCCCCTCGTCGATTCGATCTGGTTTGTAAGTAATTCAATATTTCTTTCGGATCCTTGACCTAATTATTTGACCTACTTAACAATTCTTTCTTGTGATTTTCTCTTTTCCACTGTGTTCGCAATAGTCCTAACCTTCTTAACAGTTCTTTTTTGTGATTTTCTCTTTTTCACTATGTTTGCAATAGTCCTAAGGACTACGGCGTCACATTTTACGATTCGAAATTCGAGTTTAAATCGACCTCGCAATCCTTCTCGAGAAGGTCACCCATCTCTGTGACTCTCGGCTCATTTAACTTGTTGCATTCTGTTTTTCTTATTTATACTTAACTATAAAACAGTTACTAATTACTTGTTTTCAGGATTTAACTAGGTGTCTTAGGCATGGTTCTACTTCTCTTAATTGTCCCGACCGACACCGGTCACCGGAATAGTGAAATATACCAGGCTATACAAATAGGGGTGTTACAATTCTCCCCCCCCCCCCCCAAAAAAAAATAAATTTCATCTCAAAATTTTACCTGGTATCAGTCTTTAAACAATTGTGGGTGTTGTCTCCTCATGTCCTCCTCTCGTTCCCAAGTAGCCTCCTAGCCTGAATGATGGTTCCACAGCACTTTCACTAACGGTATCTGCTTGTTCTGTAGCTACTTCACCTCATAAGCCAGAATCTCTATGGGTTCTTCCTCATATATGAGGTCTAAATTCACTTCAATTTCTTTTACTGGTAGTACATGAGATGGGTCTGATCGATACTTCCTCAACATAGACACATGGAAGACGTTATGTATCTTCTCCAACTCTGGAGGTAGTGCCAAATGATATGCCAAAGGACCCACTCTTTCCAGAACCTCATATGGCCCAATGAAACGAGGACTCAGTTTCCCCTTTCTGCCAAATCTCATAATTTTCTTCCAAGGGGAAACCTTGAGGAATACTTTCTCACCATTGTATACTCAATATCCCTTCTCTTTTAATCAATATAGGACTTCTGACGGTCAAATACAATCTTAAGTCAATCTCTGATCACCCTGATCTTCTCCTCGGTCTGCTGAACAATTTTGAGCCCAATCATCTTCCTTCCACCTACTTCATCCTACCACAGGGGAGTTATACACTTTCTGCCATGCAAAGCTTCATATGCAGGCATCCCAATGCTTGATTGGTAGCTGTTGTTGTAAGCAAACTCAATCGAAGGCAAGTGTGTGTCCCAACTGCCCTCAAATTCAATCACGCAAACCCGTAGCATGTCCTACAAGATCTGAATTACCCTTTCAGACTAGCTGTCTGTCTGTGGGTGGAATGTTGTGCTAAAGTTCAATCTAGTTCCTAGGGCTGTCTGAAGACTACCCCAGAATCTAGAAGTGAACCTAGGATCTCTGTCAGATACAATGGATACTGGCACTCCATGAAGTCTTACAATTTCATCAATGTACAACTTGGCCAATCTTTCTAAACTGTAGTCCATCCGTACTGGTAAAAAATGAGTAGACTTTGTCAATCTGTCAATAATGACCTATACTGCATCATGACTCTTCTGTGTCCTCGGAAGTCCCATCACAAAATCCATAGTTATTCTCTCCCATTTCCATTCCTGTACTGATAGTGGATGTAACAAACTAGCTGGTACTTGATGCTTTGCCTTCACTTGCTGACAAGTTAGGCATTTTGAAACAAATTCTGCCATATCTCTTTTCATACCCATCCACCGGTAATGCTCCTTTAGCACTCTATACATTTTTGTGCCACCAGGGTGCATAGCAAAAGGAGACTCATGTGCTTCCTTCAAAATGATATGTTTCAAGTCAATGTCATTAGGAATGCACATTCTGCCCTGATGAAGCAGTAGACCATCATCTCTTACTGAGAATTCTGGTTTCCTGCCCATTCTGACTTCTTCTAATAGCTTCTGATACTTCTGATCATTCTGAGCAGCCATTCTGATCTGATCAATCAACATTGGCTATACATGCCACGCAACTACTGTCTGCCCCTCATCATTAATCTCTAAGCTGGCATGTAATGATCTCAACTCATGTACCATAGACAAAGGAGTAACCTGTAGACTTGCCATAGTCTTACGACTTAAGGCGTCAGCCACAACATTAGCTTTCCCTGGCTGATAGTCTATCAGACAATCATAGTCTTTTATCAATTCTAACCATCTCCTCTGTCTCAAATTCAACTCTTTCTGAGTGCCCAAATACTTCAAACTCTTATGATCTGTGTAGATGTAGCACTTCTCCCCATACAAATAGTGTCTCCAGATCTTAAGAGCAAATACAATAGCTGCAAGCTCCAAGTCATGTGTTGGATAGTTCCTCTCATGCAGTTTCAGCTGGCGTGATGCATAAGCAATGACATTGTAACACCCCTATGTTCGGTAGTGCGTTCTACTGTTCTGATGACTAGTGTCTGTCCGGACAACTAGAATGCCTAGAACTACATTTAAAAGTTAGAGAGGAGACATAGAATAATGAAATACAAGAAAAGAAAATACTAGAAAAATAAAGGAAAAATAATAGCAATAAAATGTAATCAAGTTAAACGAGCCGAGAACCATAGCGATGGGTGACCACACCGGAAAGTTACGGCGTGGACCGTTGACTAGCCCTGGACCACGAGAAATCCTGGAAAATATTTTTAGGACTTAAATAAACGTCTATTGAAGTATAAATATCATTAAAAATATCAAAAAAAATTAATTAATTAGTACAAAGAAAAACGAGAAATCGAGAAAACGACAAAATTCGGTGTTACCGAAAAATAGGGAATGCAACCTGAATAGGGGCATTGTGGTCATTTGACATCCCGAGTTATCTTTTGACCTAAATGTCCATTAAAAATAAATGATATTACACTTGAAAAATGTCATGAAAAATTAAAATGGTGGTACATAATCTAAATAGCAAAAGATAGGAGGAAAATGTGGGAAATTGGAGATTTTGGAATAAATAATAATTAACCTACATTAGTGCTCCACTAACTTATCACATTTGACACATAACCAAGCTTGGGACAGCCACCTCCACTAACAGCCTTCTTCCTCATCTTTTCTTCTTCATTGCCGAACCAATTCTCCCAAGCTCCCATCCATGGCCGTCCACCATGCAAGGGCAAAACCACCATTATCAAGCCATCAATCCTTCTAGGTTTATTCACTAAAGTTGTTCTATACAACTTGGGCAGCAATTAGGGAGCAAGAAAGTTAAGTTTTGGTGAGGTTTTGAAGAACTTCAAAAGTGGTAAGTGAGTGTTTTCAATTCTTGTTTCATTAAAAGTGTAACTAAGGTTGTGGGTAGTTGATTTACGGAAGAATTTTTGAAGTTTGATGTTTTAATGGAAATGTACATTTTGGCAGCCATGGAAATTCAGTATATGTAGCTTGTTTTTACTTGTTTTATGGTTGTTTAAGATGTTGTTATTGATGGCAGCATGAATATGTATATAATGGTTTGGAATTGGGTATGTAAATGGTGTATGTACATGTGGTTAAATGGTGTAAATGGACTTTGAAAAATTCTGTGTTATAGTGTGCATATTGAGAATGGTTACAAGATATCCAAAACAACGAAAATGTGTTGTTAAATGTGTTAATGGTAAGGTACAAACCAGGATTGGCATGAAGGAAGTAGTTTGGTAAGTATTGAATATGTACTTGGTAAGTGATGAGAAGTGTGTAGTAGGACAGTGTATGTTTTGGCTTAGAACCTTAAGTGTGTGACTTCAATTGGTATGAGACCAATTGGAGGTGAAACTAGGCACAAAATTTGCCAACTTTCATGAAGGAAGCTTACCAAAATTCTGCCTAGAAGGTGACTTGAAAAATAACCAAATCCGGATTAGTGACTTGAAAGCTTGAAAATTGACCATTTGGGCAGTAGTTAGTTTTTTGACCATACCTTACTCAAAACAGGTCCAATTGACCTGAAATTTTTACCATGAATAGTTGAGACATATATCTACAATTCTTATGAAGACACCAAAGCCCAGAAATGGCCAGAACTAAGCCAAATAGCTTGCATAAATTTAAGTCCAAAAACTGGCCGAACCAAAAGTGACCTAAAAATGACCTAAAGTTACCATTTTGGTACATTCTGTCCAGCATTGGTAAATTGACCATATCTTAGTCTACACAACTCAGAATGACCTAAATTTTGCCCCGCGTGCAATAACACATAGACCTACAAGTTTGTAGTTTTGATCGAAACCCGAAAACCGAGGGAACTAGGTCATCCGGCTAGGTCAAATTAGTATACGGAAATCCGGCAAATTGCAATAAAATGCAATATACTTGAAAATGAATTGGGTAATATGTACTAACACTAAAAGGCTCTAAAATGTGACATATTGGTAACATTAAACCTAATTCACCTAGAGTGCATCGAGGGTCAACATTTTAGGTTGACTAAGGAAAATAATAGTATTCAATAAGTTAATTATTAAGCATTATTGTTAGAGACAGTTTAAATGAGTACTGAAACACTTCAAATTGTGTGCTTCAGTTAGCAAAGACTCAGGGAAGGGGAAGGAAACACTGAGTTAGGGCCAAGAGACATTTATCAGAGGTTTGTACACAACAGTTATTTCTTTTGAATTTTTCAATTGAAATAAATTATGACTATTTGTATGTTATGGTTTTAAATTGTGAAAATTTGTTTGAATGGAACTTTGATGGGTACTTATTGCTTGAAAAATATTGCAAATGGTTTGAAACCACAACTATCATGTATATTGATTGAATTCCTCGCTAGCTTGTCTAGTGGGACGAATTGACTTTGAATTCCCTCTCTAGTTGAAGTGTTGAGGTGTGTGCCTGTTGAGGACGAATAGAATGAGTACTCATATTATTGCTAACTAGCTATGTTATTCCTCGCTAGCCATCGGCTTTTGGGACGAATTGGACTTTGGCAACATGATTAACCTGTGTGTGTGATTTATTGATATTTATTGTGATATTGTGAAATAGAGTTTAAATTCTTTATGACATTTACTGTCTTTGAATTTAATTATGGTTTTAAGTATCCACTATTTATACGACTTATGATTTATGATTTAAAGTTGCATTTTGTTAATGCTGTGCACTACTGAGATATTGGCTCAGCGATAGCTTTTCATTGCTGTTGCAGGTAGACAGACTGACAGGGCAGTAGACTAGGCTGCTAGTGCTTCATTGAGAGTTCATCGGGCATATTGAGTATACCATACTTTGCATTTTATATTGTAATATATGTTCACTGTATGTATATATTGTTCTTGGTTTTGAGCAGTTGTAAATTAAAATTATACATTGAAGTTGTAAAATAAATTGTAAATTATTTTAGCTTGTAAAATTTATAATATATTTTTTTTATCTCAGCTTTTGAAAACACTTGAAAATTATTATGGATTTGAGTTAACAAATATTGAGAACTTATTGTGTTAATTGGATATTGGAGTTTGGGGATTGAACAAAATATTGGAAGTGCTTTTTACAGGTTTTTGAAGAACTGTTTTATTCAAAATATAGATGGCACTCTGCCAAAATTTTTACAGAAATTATTAATTCTTCAAATGTGTTATCTGGTTTCACTTCAGTTAAAAAAATCTTTTAACACCTATAAATAGTGCTCACCAGTGTAAAAAGAAGTAAGAAAAGGTTTAAAATCCCTTGTAGTGTATTTAACGGGTTATCAGTAGACGAAGATGGTAATTCATTAGGTATACTACGGGATCATGTTATGCCTTACAGAGGGGTAGGGTGTGACAGACATTCCTCTCTTGCATCAATACACAGCCTAACCCATTGTGAGAAGCATCACTATATACTGTGTATTCTTTACCTGGGGTAGGTAAAGTCAGGACTAGAGCCTCAGTTAAACACTTCTTCAATTCATCAAAACTCTGTTGGCATTTATCCGTCCACTAAAATTTCACATCTTTTCGAAGTAATTTGGTCAATGGAGATGCCAACATGGAGAATCCCTTCACAAATCGACTGTAGTATCCAGCTTAACCTAGAAAACTATGAATCTCTGTGATATTTCTGGGTGGTCTCCAATTAAGAATAGCTTCTATCTTACTTAGATCTACCTTGATGCCCTCTACCGATACTACGTGCCCCAAGAAGGATATTTCCTTCAGCCAAAATTCACACTTTGACAATTTGGGGTATAGCTGTTTCTCCCTCAAAGTCTGTAGTATAATCCGCAGATGTCTATCATGCTCTTCTGCACTCCTAGAATAGACCAATATATCATTTATGAATACCACAATAAACTAGGCGAGATATGGTCTGAAGATAGTGTTCATCAGATCCATAAAAGCAGCCGGAGCATTAGTTAACCCGAATGGCATGACCAAGAACTCATAATGGCCATAGCGGGTTCTGAAGGCAGTTTTAGGAATACTTTACTCTTGTACTTTCAGCTGATAATAACCCGATCTCAGGTCAATTTTAGAGAATATAATTGCACCCCTCAACTGATCAAACAAGTTATCAATGCGGGGCAATGGGTATTTATTCTTTATTGTTACCTTATTCAACTGCCGATAGTCGATACATAAGTGGAGAGTGCCATCCTTCTTCTTAACAAACAACACCGGCGCTCCCCAAGGTGACACACTAGGGCAGATATAGCCCTTGTCAAGCAGCTCTTATAACTGCACTTTCCACTCTTTCAATTATACAGGTGCCATTCTATATGGTGTTATGGAGATTGGGTCCGCATCAGGCATAACATCAATCTCAAACTGCACCTCTCTTTCTGGAGGTAATCCAGGCAATTCATCAGGAAACACATCCTGAAAGTCACATACTGTAGAGATGTCCCTTAGTGTTGAACTCCCCACTTGGGTATTTATCACATGTGCCAAGTATGCTTCATACCTCTTTCTGATCATCCTTCTAGCTAGTGTAGCCGAAATGATGTTTGATGGCAGTAAATGCCTCTCCCCATGTATTACCACATCACCGTACAGAGGGAGACCAAAAGTGACTATATTCAGTCTACAGTCAATCATGGCGTGATGTCTGGCTAACCAATCCACGCCCAAGATGATATCGTAATCTCTGAAAGGCATTTCAATCAAATCTGACAGAAACATGTGTCCTTGGATCACCAAATGATAGTCTCTATAGATTCTGTTGACCCGAACCTCTTGTCCTAACGGACTAGTTACTAGCACTTCAAAACCCATTTTGACACACGAAATAGCAAGTGAACTGACTATGCTAGCACTAACATACGAGTGGGTTGAACCAGGATCAAACAGTACAAATACATCTTAATCAGAGATAGAGAATGTACTGGCTATAACATCGGAAGTCTCAGCCTCTTCTCTCTGTCTCATCGTATAAACCCTGGCTGAAGCACTTCCTTGTGCTGACTGACCAACAGTACCCTGACTGCTAGAAGCATTGCCTCTACCTCTGCCTCTTCCTCTGCCAACCGGTTGTGAACCTCTGATAGCAGGACTCTGAACAGACCCTTCTGCAGTTATAGGAGCTGGCCCAAATCTAAGGGTACTGGTGCAGTCCTTAGCAAGATGACACTTGCCTCCACAGTTAAAACAAGCTCCCGTTGCCCAATAGCATTCTCCCCCATGAATCTTGCCACAAGTCTCACAGAGGTGGGGAGGATGTGAACCCCTGGTCGACTGCTGACCAGACTAAGGTGGTCTCTGTCCGGAGAATCTACCCCTTCCAAACCTTCTACCTCGACTTCTGCTAGGTCCCCCAAATTTTTTCTTCTTCCCAGAGGTACCACTAGGACTTTGCTCTACTGACTTTTCCCCTTTATCTTTCCCTAATTTCTCAGTCTCTCTGATTTTTCTTTTACTGGGGTCGCTTCTGATTTAATTTTTTCTAACTCAAGTGCCTGAGAAATGAGCTCAGAGAAGTTACTGTGTCTGAATCCCACTACTTGCATCCTCAAACTGGGCTTCAAACCAGTCTCAAATCTCTTGCACCTTTCCTTGCTAGTAGAAAGGAGACTCCTAGTATAATGGCTTAAACGGGAGAACTCCCTCTCATATTCTGCCACTATTCTGTTGCCTTGCTTCAAACTCAGAAATTCTTATGGTTTCTGATTCACATATGCATCTGGGATGTATTTCTGTCTAAACTCTCTGATGAAGTCATCCCAGGTCAGTACTGGTGGTTCAACCAAGCTGTAGGGGATGGTCTTCCACCAATCATAAGCATCCCCTTGTAGCAAAGATACCGAATATTCAAATTTCAGTTCATCTTGGCAGTGCAATTTCTTGAATACTCTGTCTATTCTTTCCAACCATTGCTCTGCCTCTAGTGGGTCTACTGTACCCTTAAATTCCACAGCCCCATACTTCAATAGCTTGTCATACTATCTGATTGAAGTTTGAGGTTGCACCACAGTAGTCTGAGGTGTGGAGCATGAGCCAGCATACCCCTAGCCATTTGTTGAAACATTGCCGCCATCTGCTGTGCGAACTGTGCAAGAAACTGTGGCATTTGTGGGGCTGGTGCCACTAACCCACTGACATTTTGTAGAGCTGGGGCTTCCCCTTGTGCCTCAGCTTCAACAGATTGCTCAACAGAGTGATCCCCTTCTTCCATATCAGTATGGAGTTAGGATATCTCCTAAACAAATAACACAAGGAGATTCTCTCCGTTAGTTCATATTTATGATGTAATGCACTGTATGTAACAAATAAGGACATTAAACAGTTGTACTTAGCAAAGAAAAGACACAAATTTATAAGTTAAAACATACTTTAAAAATTTGCTCTAATAACACTAAAACATGTTACACCTTACCCCTCTGTAAGGCATAACATGATACCATAGAATACCTAATGAACTACTGAACTTCACCTATTGACAACTCATTAAGTACCCTACAAGGGATTTTAAAATCATTTTCTTACTTTTTAGAAGCGGTGAGCATTTTCTAATAGGTGTTAAACATTTAATTAGAGTTTGAAAACTAGTTAAAATTTTTGTCCCTTTTTATTTGTCCGGAAATTTTAAAAAAATTTCGACAAAGTATCGTCTGTATTTTGATAAAATAGTTCTTCAAATACCTAAAAAAAACACTTTCAATGATTTATCTCATCAACTCAACATTCACCACAATAAATTTCAACATTATTTCTCAAATTCCAAAATTTAAATCAATAATTTCCAATTCAAACATCATCAAAAATAATACTAAGTAATTTCATTCAAACTAAAACAAAATAATTTTATTCATATTTCATTAAAGTTAAAATAATTTACATTCATCAATCTAGAACTTACATTAGAAAAATCCAAAGTAATATTATTACAAACCTTATACAACTACTCATGACCAGTTCTACATGTACATACATTTACATACATCAAAATAATTATTACAATCAGGGTATAAAATATACTCGATAGAACTTCAGGAAATGTGGCTCCACAATCCTTAGCAGCTCACTCTATAGCTCCTCTAATCTCAATATCTGCGACAGTAATAACAGCCATCACTGAGTACTATAACTCAGTGGTGCACAAAATACTAAAATAACATTTATGCAGAATTTAAATCATATTTATTCAAAAATTGAATTGAATATGAGAAATAAATACAAAGCATGATTTATAAGCTTTTAATCCAAACAATTTCATTTTGAAAGTCTCAAAACAAATTTCATCAAAACACAGTTATATCAAGCCATTCGAAACAATAATCATCTCAATAGCCAGAGGCTTATGAGAAGTCACATCACAAGGCTAGCTAGCTCAAATATATGGATATCCATTCAATTTCTTCTTCTACTGGCACACACCTCAACACTTCAGCCAGAGAAGGAATCAAAATTCGAAACTATTTCTTCCTGTTAGTCATGCTAGTGAGGTATTCAAATATATGGTCATGACACTGTGGTTTCAAAACTATCTTAAAAATTTACTAAACATTTATTGCCATTTCAAACACATACAAGTAAACTTTCAATAATTTAAGTTAAAAGCATAATACATATTTTGCAATATAAGTAATTCATTTCATGCACTTTGTAAGTGAATTTTAAATAATATTGATGTTGTGCACAAACCTTATGCGAGTCGCCTCTTGGCCATTACTCGATGCCTCGGGTTCTTTCCTGGTATTCTTTTCAACTAAAACACACAATTTCACAGTGTTTCAGTATCATAATTTATCATAAATCCAAAAATGAATTCAAATCTACTTATACCTGGCTTTAATATGCTAAACTTGATGTTCTTTAAAATTTGTATTTAGGGGTTACTATTCACGATACTATTCAAGTTAATTTGTTGACTTTCCAATGCTTAATAGATATGGGAATTCTAATTTCACCCACATACCATATTTTGGTTACCTAATTTGTTGGTTTTGGTTGTTTTCTCAAATCTTAAGTCTTCTAGGCACAAATTTCAAATTTTCAGTTTTGGTGTCCTGTTTTTTTACTATTTCATTGGTCATGTTGCTATTAGAATTTCGCTAAGTGTTCCCCATAGAAGTTGTTCCTTATTGTCTAAACTTTATTTCCCTTTTTGAATCACTCCATTTGGAGTTTTGTAGCCCAAGTTATAGCCATTTGAACATGGCTGGACGGATTTGGTTTTACCCAGAATTCTGGGCAAATTCTGGGTTTTGCCAATTTTTGTGGTTGACTACAGGTGGATTTTCAAATAAGTAATGATCAAAATTTGGATTTGTTTTCTTCATAAAAGTTGTAGGGCTATGTCTCAGCTTTCTACTGGTAAAATTTCAGGTCATTTGGACCTTTCTAGTCCAAGTTATGGTCATTTACGTAACTACTGTTCATTTGGTCATTTTTGTACAAGTCAGTTTGCCTAATCCAGATTTGGCCAATTTGTTCACTAAGTTATGGTCACTTTCTGGGCATGATTGCTGAATGAAAAATGTGTCATTTTATGTCTAGTTTCATTCCCAATTGGCTTCACACTAATTGGGTAGGTAAATTTTCAGTTTTGATCCCTGAAAGGGACCTTGGTCATGCTGCTTGCAATTTGACTATAACCAATCTGAATTTCAATTTGGTTCCAACACTTCCTACACACCACAATTGGTCATAAATGACCATTTTTCAACTCAAGTGAGGTCAGCCACATCATTTGGCTAATTCTCACATTTTTCTCTCCCAAACCCTAGGTGCCAAAACCCTAATTTTCATGCTTAGCTCAATTAGTAAAATCTAAATGCATAATTAGTACCCACACACTCAATTGCACTTAACTACTTCTTTATTTGCATCAAAATCACTCAACCCTAGTTCACTACCTCTAGGCCAAAATTCATGTATAGTCCACATACTTGATTTGTTGCAATAGTTTATCAACTTCTAGTGTAATTTTAACTACTTGAACATGGATTAAAAGAGAGAATTTAGAAATCACCACTAACCTCTTTCTTTGTATTTTCTCCCTTCTTAAGCTCTCCTTCTTTCTCCTTCTTTTTGTTGTCAATCTTCTTTTCTAGTGTAGATTAGAAGTTTTCTATAGGGTTTAGGGTTAGAACTTATGGGACAAATCTAGGTTTTTCAAGCCTGAAGAGTTCTTCAATGGTGGACATGAGAGAGAGTGAGTTCGGCTTGTGAGGGAAGAAGAAGAAGATGCTAGCTTTTTTTTTTTCTTTTCTTTTATGTATTTTTAAATCTTTAGTAAGACACAATTATCCTAAAATTTCAATTTTTTAATTATTAGGTTTACTGCATCATGCATGATGTCATGCATGATGTAAATAACCTTCTTCAACTTTTTCTTTTTCCTCTTTTTTTATTTATTTTTCCTTAGTTTTTTAATTTAATTCTTGATCCCGAATTCTTCTTTTCTCTGATTTTATTGGACAGTTAGGTCATGAGTCAGCTCTAGGGGTGAATTGGCCAAATTGCCCCTCGCTGGTTCGATCCGATTTGCAAGTAATTCAATATTTCTTCGGGATCCCAGACCTAATTATTTGACCTACTTAACAGTTTTTTTTGTGATTTTCTCTTTTTCAATGTGTTCGCAATAGTCCTAAGGACTGCGATGTCACTTTTACGGTTCACAATTAGAGTTTAAATCGACCTCGCATTCCTTCCCGAAAAGGTCACCCATCGTTGTGACTCTCGACTCATTTAACTTCTTGTGTTCTGTTTTTCTTATTTATACTTAACTATTTGACAGTTACTAATTAATTGTTTTTAGGATTTAACTAGGTGTCTTAGGCGTGGTTCTACTTCTCTTAATTGTCCGGACCGACACCGGTCACCGGAACAGTGAAATATACTAGGCTATACAAATAGGGGTATTACAATTATAGTTCTTGAAGGACTATGATTGTGTGATAGACTACCATCCTGGGAAGGCAAATGTAGTTACTGTTGCTCTGAGCATAAAGTCCATGTAGCATTGAGATCACTGAATGCCCATTTGTCTTTAGCTCATGATGGAGGTATTTTGGTTGAGTTGCAAGTGAAGCCAAACCTGCTACAACAGATACAGGATGAGCAGAAGGTAGATGAGAAACTTATGACTATTATGAGCAAAATCACAAAAGGGATGGAGACAGAATATGAGGTGAAAGAAGATGGGTGTCTATATTACAAAGGAAGAGTGTGTATACCACATGATGGGGAATTGAAGACAAACATTCTAAAAGAGACACACACTACTGTTTATTGTAACACCCCTAACCCGTCTACAGTGTAGCCGAGCAAGGCATGTCACACTCGGTGCCGGAGCACCCTAACTTATCTTACTTTATTTCTTTAATAATTTTGAACTCGTTATATTTTAAAATAATTCATATTCTATGGAGAAACTAACGGAGTTTTCCCTATTTTATTTACTTTTGACGTGATTCACTATTCATCTGCTTGAAATTTTCAATAATATTTTATAATAAAAATCTCATCAATAATTCTCATAATCATCTCATCATTTCATGCATCATCTATATATTTCAATTTTGTCTTCAAACCCATGCAATCTCATTCATGCTCAAATTACATAATTTACAAAATAATTACATAATTTCGTAATTTACATGATATATAAATTAATTACATATAAAAAAGCTAATTTATTAGTTTACATCACATTCCTATTAATTACCTTTTCATAATCTATATTACAATACAATAACTAAGCATTTTATACAAAATACAAAAGATTATCTATATGGGCCCTATCTACATGCATTGCTGAGGAGGTGACAACCTTAAATATTTCAGACATTTCTGCAGATCTGGACTCCAAAAATCCATGTCAATTGTCCACTGGATTTTAATTTCAGTATCTGCGCGAAGGAAATAATCCATCATGCTAAACATTGCTGCTTAGTGGTGCAATAATATAACAAGAAAATAATATACACAAATAAAGAAAGACAAAAGTATAATTCTAAAGTATAATCTAGTTCCTCGGGTATCAATTAAATTTGATATGATATTTCTAATATCAACTATCTTATATTCTATTTTGTCCCTCTTTAGAATTGCTAAGTTTATATAGTAATAATATTCGATATACAAATTAATTCTAGGAGTATTGTATTTTTGATTCCTACAATTCTGAAAATTTCATTTGTACTACTTGATTCAGTTATGTTTCTATTGCTAATCTTTTTTCTTATTTCATTCAACACTTTCTAATGTTTTTAATTACTAATATTCTTAAATAATTTCAATAATTTACACTGCCTAGGTAACTTATGACAGGCTGACTAACTGGATAACAGGTCATTGGCACTGGACACAGCGGTGCCTCGGGCCGCCATACCATGGGATGTAAAACGTCAACCACGTATGCAATCAGTATGGCTAAAAAGCCATGATAATATATCAATATGGCTAAAAGCCATGATAACAAGTAATCGGACATAAAAGCCATGAGTGCGGGTATAAAGCCATGAGTGCGGGTATAAAGCCATGAATACAAGTATAAAGCCTTATACAGTACTGCTAAAATAATACCCAATTAGCATGCCAATCTATCCAATCTGACACACGTGTCTAGGCAATACATGGGCACATAGGTACCATTAAGTGTTATTATGCTTTATTATTTCATTATTTCATTATAAGCTCTAATAATAATTTATAATATTTCAATTCTATTCCTAGCGAAAATATAAATTTCTAAAATATAATTCTACATAATTTATGCATTCATTGTAATTTATACATTCATTTGATCATTTATATGATCACAATTCACATCAATTATCCTTCTATACTATTATGCTCAAAGTACTTTTTCTTTCTACAATAATGAGAACTAATGTCTCATTCATACATTAACATAATCCATTTATTCATTACGCTGTTTATATAACTTATCATTTGCAATTTAAGTTTTGGTCCTTTGCATTAATATTATTGAGGTTACTATTGAAGGAACGGAAGCGTGAAAAACACAAGATTATACCATTGAATTCAAAAATTTTCACCTAGGGTCACATACACCATGCAAGATTTATTTTTATCTATTTAATTTCAATGATAAACAACATATTAAAACTCTTTTAATATGTTTTTGGATCTGTATTTGCCATTTAAGATTTTAAAATTAATCAGATTAATTTTAGAACCCTAGATTAAATCAAGAACGATTACACTAACCTCTTGATGTGCTGCAGCGTGTCTGCGCCTTTGAGATTCGTCTTGAGACACGGATGTTGTCCCTCTAGCTTGTCCACACCAAGAACACCTATGGCAGCCCTTGAACAGCTTCTAAAGCCTTTTCTATTAATTAGAAATTCAAGTTCTGCCTTTTAAGAGATTAGAGATGTAAACAGGACACTAGAAACAATTTCTAGTGTTCTTAATTCAAGAGATTGATGGCTAATCTCTTTGAATTGATGAGAGATGAAGAGAAATAGCTGGAGAGGCTCAAAGTGGCGTGACATATGAGAGGAGAGGCTGCTGGTTGTGTTTTCTTTTTATAACCCCACTTAAATAGCTAGGTTAACACATTAAACCCTAGCCACATGTCACCTTTTGATTAGCTCTAGGTTTAAGTGACCCAATCACATTGTGCCAAGTGTCAAACCTATATTTAATCTTGATTTTAATCATCTTACATGATTAAAAATATTTGGCAAGCTTATGTGTTATGCCATGTGTCACCATCTCATGGTGCCACGTGTCACACTGCAAAATGACCAAAATGCTGTGTCTTAATTTTGAGTTCTTAACCCAAAATAATTATTTTCTTCTTCTAATTAATTTATATCAAATATAAATTAATTAATTAATCTCTATTAATTAATTTCTCATCAATTAAATTCATATTTAAACACTTTAAATACAAATTTAATTTATACTACACATCCAATAATCTAGATTTGGTTTCAAGTCATGCTAGGGACTTTGCAATTTTATTGCAAACCAAATCTATTTAATTAATCAATTAAACTCTTTAATTAATTAATTAAATCATATTTAAATAGGTGATAACTTGTGTATGTGTGTGACTTACTAGGCTCATCACTAATTGGCAATGAGACATGATATCAACTCTTAATATCATCGAACTCTTTCTTACCATAAATGATTTCTCTAAATCATTTTATGAACCTCATAGACCATGGTTAACACCTAGCATAGCATGCCATGGCCACCCAATTAGTAATAAGATTTACCTTAAATGAACCTATAATCATATGTTACCATGCACTAGAATCTCTCTGTTACAAAATCCCAACTCAAGTGGAGTCATGGTTTATGTCAAACTCCATTTGCTATGAATATTATGTTCTCTTTTAATTCCAGTTCTTGATTAAAAGATTTTTCTCATCGAAACTCTTTTCGAATAAATCTATCTGTCTGCCAGAACTTGAAACATCAAGAACAATTAAATGAACATAGGATTTTATCTCTATTTACTTAGAGGAATGATTCCTTCTTGATCAACACCTACCTCCATATATAACTAGCAGGAGCCAACACATGCCCATATACCCATACATAGTACAAGTATGAAAGCGATCAAACTCAAACTACCTATATACAAGATAACTGTGCTATCTCAGTCTAAAGATTATATGCCTTGATATGATTTATGACAAAACATTGACAAGAGTAAACTCCATGTGCTTGTCATAAGTGTCACTGTTCGGCCTACTTATCATTTATAAGTGCCTATCATGTTTGTTATATGGCATGAGACTCACCATTCCATCTTATTTATATCTCATATAAATAACTTGGGAACAAACATGAATACAATCTTTGGATAAGTCATGTCCTTATTATGAAGTATCCTCGATTGTGAACCTATTTATGATACTTTGTGCTAGAAATATTGTCACTCATATTCTTAACAACTTAAGAATAATATTTCTAACAAAATATCAATGGACCTTTTCTATTACACATAAATATATTATGTAAGCGGAAAAGTGGAAATGCCTTTTATTATTAAAAATATGTACAAGATACATACTAAATTATATGATCTAGGGCATACTACTAACAATCTCCCACTAGCACTAGAGCCATTCATTACAATATCTTAGACCTATCTTCTCAAGATGTCGGTCTAACTGAGTCGTGACATAGGCTTAGTGAATGGATCACCGGATTTTCATTTGATGCTATTTTCTACATGGCTACATCGCCGCCCAACTATTTCTCCGATAATGTGGTAGCGCCTTTCTATGTGTTTGGATTTCTGGTGAGACCTTGGTTCCTTAGCTCAGAGGATCGCTGCTCCATTGTTGTCACAGTGTAATGGAACCGACTCAATGGAAGGAACTCTGTAAGTTCATCACGAACTTCTTTATCCAACGACTTCCTTTGCAAAGATCTCGATGCAACAATATACTCAGCCTCGATGAGTGGAATCTGCAATCGTGCTCTGTTTGGAACTCTTCCAACCGATCGCACCTCCATTACAAATGAACACATATCGGTAGACTTTCTATCATCGATATCGATTGGAAATCGAATCGGTATAACCATCCAATTGCAAGTCTCCACCTCCATAAATCAAGAATAAATCCTTAGTTCTTCTTAAGTACTTAAGAATATTCTTGTGACTATCCGATGTTCCAAACTGGATTGGATTGATACCGCTAGTCAAACTAACGACATATGCGATATCAGGCCTAGTACACAACATTGCATACATTAAACTTCCAATAGCCAAGCATATGGAATCTGGCCATCTTATCTCTTTCTTGGTGTCTTTGGAGACATCTCTTTAGAAAGGTGGATACCATGTCACACTGGTAACAATCCTCTCTTGGAATCAAGAATGTTAAACCTCTTTAACACCTATTCCAAGTATAGACTTTGGGATAAACCAATTATTATTTTCGCTCTATCTCTATAGATGCGAATCCCAAGAATATAGGTTGCCTCCTAAGTCTTTCATGGAGAATGTATTTGACAACCATACCTTTATAGTCGTCAACATACTGTATCATTACCCATCAACGATGTCATCCACATATAAGACAAGGAAAGTGATAGCTGTCACTAACCTTCTTATATACACATGGCTCATCCTCATTTTTGATAAAACCAAAAGATTTATTGGCTTCATCACGGATGTTCCAACTCCTCGAAGCTTGTTTCAACCCTTAAATGGATCGCTTTAGCTTGCATACCTTGGAACCATCTTGGGATTCAAATCCCTTAGGTTGTTCCATGAAAATGTTTTCTACAATGTATCCATTGAGAAAATTTTGACATCCATCCGCCAAATCTCATAATCATAGTATGCGCTATTGCTAATAAAATCCTAATTGATTTAAGCATGGCAACAAAGTAGAAAGTCTCCTCATAGTCTATTCCATGCCTTTGGCGAAACCCTTTCGCTACTAGCCTTGCCTTATAGGTCTCTACCTTTCCATCGTAACCAATTTTCTTCTTGAAAACCCATTTGTTCCCTATAGGTACAATACCTTGGTGGGTCAACAAGATCCCAAACTTGATTCTTATACATGGAATCAATCTCGGATTTCATAGCATCAATCCATTTTGAAGAGTCTATATCGATATAGCTTCTTCATAGGTAAGTGGATCATCTCCATGATCTACTTCTTCATGAGTAGACAACTCTTGTTCTTCTTCATGAAGAAAACCATATCTCAGGTGGGTGAGATACCTGGTTGTTCTACGAGGAGCAGTGTAGATGTTTCATCAATGGGTATAGGTTGACTAGATGGATCTATATCCATCGATGCTGGTTGGTCGAATTCTCCAATTCTAACTCTATTTGCCTTCCTTTGCCTCCTTCTTGAACAAAGTTGTTCAAGAAATGTGGCATCTCTACTTATCACAACCTTTGTGAAGTAGGCAAATAAAAATAATATCCAAAACTATCTTTTGGATATCCAACAAATCGACCTTTTACGATCCGGTCTCCAATTTATCGGTGTTGACTTTTGATATAATGGACAACCCCAAATCTTAACATGCTTAAGACTTGGTTTTCTTCCATGCCATATCTCATAAGGTGTGGAAGAAACCGATTTTGATGGAATCCTATTCGAGAATATATAAAGTGATTCTAATGCAAATCCCCAAAAGGAGATTGGCATATCAAGATAGCTCATCATACTACGTACCATATCCAATAGGTACGATTTCTCCTTCAGATACACCATTCAGTGTGGCGTTCTGGAGGAGTCGGTGAGAAACAATGCCATGCTCTCTCAAGTATTCATCAAATTCGGACTCAAATATTCACCTCCACGATCGATCGAGCGACTTTAATATTTTTTCTGTTTGATTTTCTACTTGATTTAAATTCTTTGAACTTTTCAAAGGATTCATGTTTGTATTTCATCAAATACAAATACCCAAACCTTGATTTATCATCGGAAAGGTAATAAAATAATGAAAGCCCTCTAGCCATTTCTTTAAACGGACCACATACATCACTATGTATTAGTTCCAAAATATTTTCACTCTTAGCCCTTGTCCAACAAAGGGTGATCTAGTCATTTTGCCTTGAAGGCAAGATTCACAAGTTGGAGTAGGCTCAGAGCCCAATGAGGATAGAATCCCCATTTTCTCCAATTTTGCAATCCTATCTTACGCAACATGACATAACCTTAAGTGCCAAATATATTTTGAACTTGAGTTAGTTTTCACCATGGCATTGTATTCTTTTAGATCACTTGCATTCATTTTGTGTTTGTCATTATTATCCAAATAATAAAGACCATCATTCATATAACCGAACCAACATATTTATTTCCAAAATAAATATTGCAAACATCATCTGTGAATGAAATTCATAGCCATTTCTAGTCAAACTAGATATAGAAATGATGTTCTTAAAAGCATCAGTACATATAAAATATTATTCAAACACAAAACATGTCCAAACATGTAAAAGATTTAGATCCTATGGCTAAAGCTTCAACATTGAGCCATTGCCAATCCGACTCTAATATCTTGAGAATGCAAGCTCACTGTTTGCTAGTTCTGCATATCTTTAGAAATGTGAGAAGCGGCACCGATATCTAAAACCCAAGTCAGAGATGAACTATAAGTATCATCAGAATCTAAATAACAAGATATGGACATACCTTCCGAAGGTGTATCCTTCTTGTCCTTCAGAGAAGCAAGATACTCTGGGCAGTTCCTTTTCCAGTGCCCATCCTTTTGGCAGTGGAAACACTTTCCTTTGCCTTCATCAGCTTTAGTCTTCCTTTTCTGTTTAGCTATTTACTTGGAAGGACCACGAATCTCAGGTTTCTTTAACTTATTGCATTTCTTCTTGTTGGACTATCCAGAAGAAGAAGATGCAACCAAAGCTAACTCTTATCCTTTATTGTCTTGCATATTATAATGGGCAATAACCAGCATGTTGAGTAATTCACCTAAGGAGCATACATGTTTAGTCATATGGAAAATTGTCACAAAATTCCCAAAAGACTCGTGAAGGGATCAAGGATCAAATCCGTTTGTAGTTGGAAATCCATGTTGAAGTCAAGATGTTCCAACTGCTCAATCACCGAATCATCTTGTGGACATGATCCCCAACATTACATCCCTCGGACATCCTCATACGGAATAAGCTGTTTAGATATCTCATACCTAGCATTCTGCCGTGCTCACCATACATCTCTTGTAGGTGAAGGAGGATCTCACTAGCACTCTGCATGTTCTCATGTTGCTTCTGTAACTCATTACTCATGGAAGCAAGCATGTAACACTTAGCTCTCATATCATGCTCCTTCCACTTGTCCAAAGTATCATGTTCCTCTTGTGTGGCCTCTGGAGGTAAGGGACCAGAACATTTGAATATAGAACATATCCTATATGTTCAAGGTTGAGACAAGTTTCAAATTTCTTAGCCAATCGCATGATTAGGTCCTGTCAACTGTTGTGATCAAGTATGCTTGCAAGGATATTGGATGGTGGTGGTTGTTTTGTGCTCATTTTTATCGAGAAAATTAATCGCAGAAAATAACCAGATTAATTAGTAAATGTATCATGTAATTAACCAAAATGATTATGGTCTTTTAATCAAGTTGGTCCTCCCACTAACTTAGCAAATCCTACACTTCCAAAGTAGAAAACGGAAATCCTAGTTGGATGGATTTCCAGTGGGTGATTGAATTCTTATAATTCTATTGATCATCCTCAGGTACATCCAATATTGGCCACCAAACCATTTACATATTTACAACATCTCATGCTTAACAATTATTCTTAAGAAAATCTCTTAAATTAATTGCATCTCATGCAACTATTTAAAATTTCTTAAAATAATTGCCCCAATGGAGGGCTTATGTTATAATTACTTTAATTATAGCATTTCCAACTTAATCATTTGTTTGGAAGATTTTATAGCCATCCTAATTACTATTAAGGTCTCACTTTGCACATTATCCATTTAGCATGCATATATCATATAATTGCATACATTCCCATACATCTCATGCATTCATGGATAAGCAGTAAATATGGTATGATCATGGACTTTCTAAGGGATTCAATTCTGAGCCACCAAGAATTGAATCAGGGCATTCCTAGGTGCATTTCATTCATTCATTTTACAAGAGTTACTGAAGGAGTACATAATCAACACTTGATCTTGAATTCTTCCCACTGGTCCCACCAATGCTCTTGACCTCCTTGAACTTCTTGCAATCCAATATTACATAGTAATCCTTGGCATACCAAGGCGAATTTACAAGAACTTAAATAAATGAAATTACAACCCAAAAATATTACAAACTTAATAATACATGCCCAAAATAAATTAAAATAAATTAATTAATTTACAATCCCAAAGAAACATAAAAGAAATAAATCCAATCACATTGGTCTTTTATAGTCCATGATCATCCATCATGCATATCACTATTTAACAATTAAATAAAACATACATACTTAAATTAAATTGAATATCTCATATTCAACTTAAAATTCAGATTTGAATATGATTCAAATAAATTTAAAAATTCATATTTGAATCTCATTCAAATAAATTAAAAAATTCAGATTTGAATCACATTCAAACAACTTTAAAAATTCAGATTTGAATCACATTCAAACATTTTTAAAAATCAGATTTGAATCACATTCAAATATTTTTTAAAAATCAGATCTAATTTTATTGAATCAATTTTAAAAATCAGATTTAAATATGATTCAAACAAAATTAAATATTCATTTTTGAATCTCATTCTAAATACTTTTAATATTCAGATTTTTATCACATTCAAACATTTTTTAATATTCTGATTTGAATCATAATTTAATTGTGTGATTAAAACAACTAATTAAACACTTTAATTAGTCAAAGAATAGGCCTTAGATCATACAACAAAAGCATAATTAAAAGCCAAACCATGAAAAAACAATCGAACCATTGTTGCCACCAATGGTGGCTTCTCCATGTGTGACGCCTCATCTCATGATCCAACCAGCAATGAATCTCTTGATCTCATGATCAAACACACAATTAAATTATATAATCAACAATCTAAATGGCAAATATAGTGGCTCTGATACAAATTGAAGGAACGGAAGCGTGAAAAACACAAGATTATACCATTGAATTCAAAAATTTTCACCTAGGGTCACATTCACCATGCAAGATTTATTTTTATCTATTTAATTTCAATGATAAACAACATATTAAAACTCTTTTAATATGTTTTTGGATCTGTATTTGCCATTTAAGATTTTAAAATTAATCAGATTAATTTTAGAACCCTAGATTAAATCAAGAACGATTACACTAACCTCTTGATGTCTTTGCAGCGTGTTGCGCTTTGAGATTCGTCTTGAGGACACGGATGTTGTCCCTCTAGCTTGTCCACACCAAGAACACCTATGGCAGCCCTTGAACAGCTTCTAAAGCCTTTTCTATTAATTAGAAATTCAAGTTCTGCCTTTTAAGAGATTAGAGATGTAAACAGGACACTAGAAACAATTTCTAGTGTTCTTAATTCAAGAGATTGATGGCTAATCTCTTTGAATTGATGAGAGATGAAGAGAAATAGCTGGAGAGGCTCAAAGTGGCGTGACATATGAGAGGAGAGGCTGCTGGTTGTGTTTTCTTTTCATAACCCCACTTAAATAGCTAGGTTAACACATTAAACCCTAGCCACATGTCACCTTTTGATTAGCTCTAGGTTTAAGTGACCCAATCACATTGTGCCAAGTGTCAAACCTATATTTAATCTTGATTTTAATCATCTTACATGATTAAAAATATTTGGCAAGCTTATGTGTTATGCCATGTGTCACCATCTCATGGTGCCACGTGTCACACCGCAAAATGACCAAAATGCCTCGTGTCTTAATTTTGAGTTCTTAACCCAAAATAATTATTTTCTTCTTCTAATTAATTTATATCAAATATAAATTAATTAATTAATCTCTATTAATTAATTTCTCATCAATTAAATTCATATTTAAACACTTTAAATACAAATTTAATTTATACTACACATCCAATAATCTAGATTTGGTTTCAAGTCATGCTAGGGACTTTGCAATTTTATTGCAAACCAAATCTATTTAATTAATCAATTAAACTCTTTAATTAATTAATTAAATCATATTTAAATAGGTGATAACTTGTGTATGTGTGTGACTTACTAGGCTCATCACTAATTGGCAATGAGACATGATATCAACTCTTAATATCATCAGAACTCTTTCTTACCATAAATGATTTCTCTAAATCATTTTATGAACCTCATAGACCATGGTTAACACCTAGCATAGCATGCCATGGCCACCCAATTAGTAATAAGATTTACCTTAAATGAACCTATAATCATATGTTACCATGCACTAGAATCTCTCTGTTACAAAATCCCAACTCAAGCTGGAGTCATGGTTTATGTCAAACTCCATTTGCTATGAATATTATGTTCTCTTTTAATTCCAGTTCTTGATTAAAAGATTTTTCTCATCAGAAACTCTTTTCTGAATAAATCTATCTGTCCTGGCCAGGAACTTGAAACATCAAGAACAATTAAATGAACATAGGATTTTATCTCTATTTACTTAGAGGAACAGATTCCTTCTTGATCAACACCTACCTCCATATATAACTAGCAGGAGCCAACACATGCCCATATACCCATACATAGTACAAGTATGAAAGCAGTATCAAACTCAAACTACCTATATACAAGATAGCTGTGCTATCTCAGGTCTAAAGATTATATGCACTGATATGATTTATGACAAAACATTGACAAGAGTAAACTCCATGTGCTTGTCATAAGTGTCACTGGTTCGGCCTACTTATCATTTATAAGTGCCTATCATGTTTGTTATATGGCATGAGACTCACCATTCCATCTTATTTATATCTCATATAAATAACTTGGGAACAAACATGAATACAATCTTTCTGGATAAGTCATGTCCTTATTATGAAGTATCCTCGATTGTGAACCTATTTATGATACTTTGTGCTAGAAATATTGTCACTCATATTCTTAACAACTTAAGAATAATATTTCTAACAAAATATCAATGGACCTTTTCTATTACACATAAATATATTATGTAAACGGAAAAGTGGAAATGCCTTTTATTATTAAAAATATGTACAAGATACATACTAAATGATATGCTCTAGGGCATACTACTAACAACTATTCACTTGACCATTTCCCTTCAAAAGTTGACTTTTTAGTTCATAATAGATTTGTTAAGCCTAAGTTCACTAAGATACCACATTTTGCATTTTATTTTTGTTAGCATTGATTGCCAAACTCAATTCTTAGCCTCCTAGGTTTTATTTCAAATTTTCAGAATTTGAGGTCCAAATTCACTGTTCCATTGAACCTGGCTACAGTAAAATTTTGACAAAATTTTCTTCGTAAAAGTTGTTCCTTTGTGTGTCTTCTTTAATTCTCTTTTTGAATCACTCCATTTGGAGTTTTGTAGCTCAAGTTATGGTCATTTTACCATAACTGGCTGGATTGACCTGTACCCAGAATTCTGGGCAAAATTGGTTCTGCTAGATTTGGTGTCCTGATTTTGGTGGATAATTCCATTAGGTTAAGTCTAGAATTTCAGTTTGTATTCTACATGAAGGTTGTTCTAAATTGTCTAATCCTTTTATTGATATAAAATTTAGATCAATTGGATATTTCTATACTGAATTATGGCCAAATGAACAGATTTATTTGGTCAATTTCCAGGACCAACAGGTTGGTTACTCTGATTTGGTCAATTTTTAGGGTATTCTAAGTTTGTTTTCTGAGAAAGGTTCCTTCATCAAAGTTGTGCCATTATATGTCTAGTTTCATGTACAATTGGCCTTGCACCAATTGAACCTACACCACTCAAGTTACAGCTACCCAAATCTGCTGGACTCACATCCAGCCCTGCAGGTCACCTAAGGCAGCATACCTAACCTCAATTCCATTAGTATAAATCACTTCAATTCCTCATCAAATATAACTAAATGGTCACTAATTGACCATTAGGACTTTCATTCACTAACACATGAGCAAAACCCTAAGTTTGCCCCAAAATCTAACCTTAACAATTCTTAATTACATCAAACACACACCAATCAAAATCTAACTTAAACATACTCATCAAAAACCATTTCTAAGTAAATTTAATTCAACAAATTTCAACTCTCTCCCATGGCTGCCAAAAATTTATCTTTCAATTTCTCATCAACTTCTTTCAATTTCATAAAAATTTAACTTAATTCACTACACTAACAAGGATTAAAGAAGGAAAATAACTTGATTATAGCACAAACCTTTTGTTACCAATTTTTCTTCTCACTAAATCTTCAATCTCCTTGCTCCCTTTTGCTTCTAATCACACTAGCTAGGTTAGATATAAAATTTTTGCATTTGGAGGTAGGAGAAATATGGAAGAAATGGATGGGAATTGAAGCTTTTAAAATAAAAAATGGTGGAAAGGAAATGGGACTCATGGTTCGGCCAACTAGAGGGAATGAGGAAGAAGACCACTTTTTCTTCCTTTATTTGATTTGTTTTTATCTCTTATAATGGATTTGTTTAATTGTGATTGGTGGGAGAGGTTTTAATGACATCATCTCATGTCATAAATCTAATTAAATTACATTTTCTTTTCTTTTTTTCCTTTTTTCTTTCTACTCATTTTTTTATTAAATTTGTAGTAATATTTATTCATATTTTATGTCATATAATTTATTTACTTAATTGGATAAGTTGGCCAAAAATCGTCTCTGAAAGTGAAATGACCAAAATGACCTTCGTTTTGCTTAACGAACTAAAATTGTCAGTACCGATCTAAAAGTTTTTCTAAGTGTTTTCTTAGCATTCTAATGCCATCGAAATCTCAATTAATCTTCTCTGAAGTCTCAAAATTTATTTCATTGAATTTTTCTTGAGTTTAGGGCTACTAGCTATGAAGATAACAACTTCCCGTTAGAGTCACCCATCACCAGGGCACCGGCTCATTTAACTTTGTTGTATTTCATTTCTAAAATTTTTCCTTAATTTTTTCTTACCATTATTTTGTTTATTTATGACTTCCCACTCTAGTTTACATATAGTTTCAGACATTCCGACTATCCGAACTGACATTAATCACCAAAACAGTCAAATGCATGGACTAGCTAAAGTGAGGGTGTTACATTTATGCTATGCACCCTGAAAGCACAAAAATATACCATGATCTGAAGCCTTGCTACCGGTGGCCTAGTATGAAGAAGGATATTATTGACTATGTGACTAGATATTTGACATGTTAGCAAGTCAAGGCAGAACATCAAGTTCCATCAGGTTTGTTACAGCCTATAAGCATACCTGAATGGAAATGGGATCGGGTCACCATGGATTTTATTAGTGGCCTACCTCTCACCCAGAAGAACCATAATGTAGTATGGGTGATAGTGGATAGATTGACTAAATCAGCACATTTTCTACCAGTTAGAACTGACTACTCACTGGAGAAGCTAGCAAAGTTGTATATCAGTGAGATATTTAGACTGCATGGAATTCCACTTTCCATCATATATGATCGAGACCCGAGGTTCACATCTAGATTTTGGAAAAAGTTGCAAGAAGCCTTGGGCACACAACTCCATTTTAGCACGGCTTTTCATTCCTAGACGGATGGACAGTCAGAAGGAGTAATTTAGGTAAAACTTTAAAACTCATTGAACTATTATAAATAATAAATTGAAACGATAGTAATAACATGAAATATGTGATAGGTGCTTGAGGACATGCTAAGGAATTGTGTTATTGAGTTTGAGGGAGAGTTGGGATAGATATCTCCCACTGGCAAAATTCGCATACAACAATAGTTACCAGAGTAGCATACAAATGGCTCCTTATGAAGCATTGTCTGGGAGGAAGTGCCAAACACTAGTGTGTTGGACTGAGTTGGGCAAAGATAAGCTTGTGGGACCAGACCTAGTGAAACAAACTAAATAAAAAGTGAAATTGATCAAAGCCAATTTGAAGGTTACCTCAGACCGATAGAAGTCTTATGCTGACTTGAGGAGAAAAGAGATAGAATATGAACTTGGCAATAAGGTGTTTCTTAAAGTCTTACCATGGAAGAAGGTATTGAGGTTTGAAAGAAAGGGTAAGTTAAGCCTTAGGTTCATTGGCCCATATGAAGTCATTGAACGTGTGGGTCCAGTGGCCTACAGGCTAACTTTACCACCAGAGCTGGACAAGATCCACAATGTATTTTATGTGTCCATACTGAGAAGGTACAGATCAGACCCTTCACATGTCATCTCCATGAAAGAGATTGAAATCCAACTAGATTTGACATATGAAGAGGAACCTATAAGGATCCTGGCTCAGGGAGTAAAGGAATTGAGGAATAAGCGGATTCCACTGTTGAAAGTGCTTTGGAGGAACCACAACACTGAAGAGGCAACCTGGGAAAGTGAAGAGACGATGAGGCAACAATTTCCTCAATTGTTTACATCAGTTAAATTTCGAGGACGAAATTTTTATTAGAGGGGAAAAACTGTAACAACCTCACTTTAACTAGCCTGTACATTCTACTGTTCCAGTGACTAATGTCAATCTGGATAGCCAGAATGTCTAAAATTATATTTAAACTAGAGTGAGGAGTCATAAATAAATCAAATAATGATAAGAAAAATTAAGGAAAAATTTTAGAAATGAAATGCAATGAAGTTAAATGAGCCGTAGCTACAACGATGGGTAACCCTAATGGGAAATAGCTGTGAAGACAGTTAGCAACCCTAAACCCATGGGGAACCCTGTAAAATAATTTTTGGGACTCCAGTAAAGAGTTATTGAGCCTTAGATAGCAATAGAATGTCAAGAAAATGCTAATAAAATTTTCTAAATCGGTACAGATAATTTTAGTTCGTTAAGTTAAACGAAGGGCATTTTGGTCATTTCTCCTCCAGAGATGATTTTTTACCAACTTTTCCATCCAAGTAAGTGAGATTTATGACATAAAATATGAATAAATATTGATGAAAATTTAACAAAAAATAAGCTACCACTGAGTTTAGTACTAAATTAAACTGTCCCTAACGATAATGCTTAATAAGTAATTCACTGAATGCTATTATTTGCTTAATCAACCTAATATATCGACCCTCGATGCGTTTTAGGTAAATTAGGTTTTAACGTTACTAATATGTCACATTCGATAGTCTTTTAGGGTTGGTACATGTTACCAAGTTCATTTCCGTGTATACTGCATTTTCTTGCAATTTGCTGGATTCCGGGATACTAGTTTGACCTAGCTGGACGACCTAGTTCCCTCGGTTTTCGGGTTTCGGTCAAAACTACAAACTTGTAGATCTATGTCTTATTGCACGCGGGGCAAAATTTCAGGTCATTCTGAGTTATGTAGGCCAAGTTATGGTCATTTTACTATTGCTGATCAATTTGCACTAAAATTGGTCATTTTAGGTCACTTTAGGTCATTTTAGGTTCGGCCAGTTTTTGGACCAGAACTTGTGCAAGCTGTTTGACTTGCTTATGGTCATTTCTGGGCTTTGGTGTCTTCATAAGACTTGTAGATATGGGTCTTAACTATTTATGGTTAAAATTTCAGGTCAATTGGACCTGTTTTGAGTGAGTTATGGCCTAAACACTAACTGCTGCCCAAATGGTCAGTTTTCAGGCCTCAATTGCACTTAATCCGGATTTGGTCATTTTTCAAGCTACCTTGCAAGTAGAATTTTGGCAAGTTTCCTTCATGAAAGTTGGCACATTTTATGCCTAGTTTCACCTCCAATTGGTCTCATACCAATTGGAGTTACACATTTAGTGTTATAGGCTGAAATGCATACTGTCCTTAAATACATTGCTTAAACATCTATCAATTACACATTTACTTTGCTATAAATCCACTTCTCAACCCAATTCTGATTTGGTACATTACCAAAACCATATATCACTTCACATTAAAGTCACTTTGGGCAGAATACAAATATCCTCAATACACCAAATGAAATCCTAATTCACAAAATCCAAATCCAACAATATATACATATAAACACTCCTAATTATTACATACTATTTCCACAACCAATTTACATACATATTGATCAATCCTCAATATCACAATTCATCCAATATCTTCATGAATTCAAACATTCATCAAGGAGTCTCAAGGCTGTCGAAATGCTCCACATTGCCAAAGTTTCCCATAATTTCGTCAACTTCAATTTCAAATGCACAAGCACCATATAAATGTGGAAATAACTTACTAGGACATTAAATCACCCCACTCAACATGAATTCCCACCAAATATATGTAAGAATAAATCATTAAATATATAACTCCATGGCTGTCCAAAATTGGATATGTCAATAACTCCTCAAAACTTTAAAATTTCTTCACAAAGCAAACACTCATAACATGCTTACAAACTTTAACAAAGCAATATTCAAAAACACAAACTTACCTATTGTTGGGACTTGTTAAATCTTCACTAAACTTCCTTGATTTTGCTATCAAACTCTTCCTTGTGATGTGGAGATAATCTTTAATGAAGCAACCTAGGTGTTTGGAGGTGAAATGAAGAGGTTGATGAAGCTTTAAGCAAAACGGCCATGGAGGATTTCAAGCTTCTCTTTTCGGCATGGTTGAAACAAATGAGGAAGATGAAGTTTGCAGATTGTATAATGGGTTTACACCTGCCCTTTTTGTGTTTAATTTATTCCTTAGTGGTCCACTTACACAAATTAATTCATATTATATGTTTAACTTTCATTTATTCCACATTAAACCCATAATTTTTGCTATTTACTTTAGGTACCACCAATTTAATTTTTCATTATATTTTCCAAGTGTAATATTATTTATTTTTAATGGACATTTAGGTCAAAAGACAATTCGGGATATCGATTGACCACAATGCCCCTGTTCGGGTTGCATTCTCGATTTTTCGGTAACACCGGGTTTTGTCCGTTTTTCGATTTCTCACTTTTCTTTGTACTAATTATTTAATTTTTATTTAATATTTCTAATGATATTTATATTTCAATAAGGGTCTATTTAAGTCCTAAAAATATTTTTCAGGGTTTCCCGCAGTCCAGGGCTAGTCAACGGTCCACGCCGTGACTTCCCGGTGCGGTCACCCATCGCTAGGGTTCTCGGCTCGCTTAACTTGGTTACATTTCTTTGCTATTATTTTTCCTTTGTTTTTCTTGCATTTTCTTTTCTTGTATTTCATTATTTTATATCTCCTCACTCATATCGAAGTGTAGTTCTAGGCATCCTAGCTGTCCGGACAACACTGGTCACAGGAACAGTAGAACGCACTACCGAACTTAGGGGTGTTACAATTCTCCCCCCCTTAAAATAAATTTCGTCCATGAAATTTTACCCAATAGCCATCTTACAATAGTCATACATTTATTTTCTCCTTTCTATATGATGGTATAATCTTCTTTTCCTCAAATTTGTATAAGACTTTTAACAATCTAATACAACGTTTAATTTGTTTGTATAACACCAATCTCCTCTTACTATTGTGCTATCTAATATTTCAGTTCATGTTCTTTATTGAATGACCCTTGAGGTCATGTTAGAATGATTTATCTAGTCATTGGTCATCTGACCATTCTAGTCAATAGTCTTCCTCAAATTCGTTACATTTTTTTTTTTATATCTGAACCAACTGTTCAAATTTTTACTTCCATAACTCTTTTTATCTGTCATTATTCTATAACTTACTTCCTTTTGTGCTGAACTGTAACCTTTCGATATTCTAACTTTTAAGTTTTAGATCCCTAAGTAGGATTTTCAAACTTATTTCTAACAATTAAATTCTGTCCTGGCATAACTATACCAAAACAGATGTCGTTGGTAACTATTCTTATCTAGGTATACTATCGGGTAGTACGTAGCTCTACACAATAATCTCAAGTTAGTACTGTAATCTGCAGCTTACAGTATAAACATCAAGAACATTGCATAGTTACTACGATACATCCCAATAGATCAAATTTTTCGATATTTTATCCTTTTCGAATTTACTGATATTCGAATCTTATTCTGATTACAATATCCATTAGCAATTTCTAACAGTAACCTCCTTGCCCTCATCTAGAGCAATTCCATTACTGCATCTTACTTTTACGTCCTCTTGCCTTACATTAAGTAGGCTCGCCAATTAGCTTTATAATTTATAGTGTGTTAGAAAATACTTTTCGCCGATAAACTCTTCCAAAACTAATTTCATTTATTATCACAATCCTTATCTTAAGGACTAATCACTAATGCATCAAAATTTATTCCCCTGTAAAGGAATAACAACAGAACATGTAGTTCTAACACTAATATAAAAGTATGCAAACTCCAGGTCAAACAATACATATATATATCTTAGTTGCTAATTGAGAAAGTACCAGCAATAATGTCAAAACTCTCAGCCTCTTCTCTCTGCCGTATAGCGTATACTCCAGCTGAAGCATCACCTTGTTCTGGCTGATTCACAGTACTTTGACTTCTAGGTGTACTGCCCCTACCTCTACCTCTACCTCTACTAACTGATGGTGAACTCTTTAGGGTAGAAACTTGGGTTGATCCCTTTGGTGTAGTAAATGATCCAGAACGACCTGGATTTACATAATCCCTAGAAAAATGACCAGTCTCTCCACAGTTAAAACATGCTCCTACGGCTCTATAACATACCCCACTATGTGGTTTACCACAAGTTTCACAAAGTCGATCTGACAGCGCATTCCTGGGTTTCTGAGTTTCTTTGATCGGATCGAGGTGGTTTCTGTCCAAAAGATCTATCTCTACTGGACTTCTTACTATCTCTGTTGTATCCCCCAAAGTTTTTCCTCTTTCCAGTAAGACCATTAGAACTCTGTTCTACTGACTTTCCCTCTTTTTCTGTCTTCTCTGATTTCTTTTTCTCAGGAGCCACTTCAGATTCAATTCTTTCTAATTCTAGTGCTTGAGAAATAAGTTCAGAGAAGTTGTTATGTTTGAATCCTACCACTTGTAATCTGATACTAGGCTTCAAGCCGGTTTCAAACCTCTTACATCTCTCCTTACTGGTAGAAAGTAGACTTACTGTATAATGGCTCAGGCGGAAAAATTCCCTTTCATATTCAGCCATCGATCTACTGCCCTGTTTTAGACTTAGGAACTCTTGCAGTTTTTGATCTACATAAGTATTAGGGACATATTTTTGTCTGAATTCCCTAAGAAAGTCACTCCAGGTTAGCACTGCAGGTTCTACCAAACTGTGGGGAATGGTTTTCCACCAGTCATAAGCATCCCCAGAGCAAAGATCTTGAGTATTCAAATCAGGCTCCTGCATGCGATCTGTTTCTTGAATACCCTATCCATCCTTTCTAACCAGCTTACGCCTCTAGAGGATCTACTGTCCCCTTGAACTCAGAGCCCCATATTTCATCAATTTGTCATATCGCCTAGCAGAGATCGTGGTTGTACCATCGTGTCTGTATTGGGACTTGAGTAGGCACATTACCGACCATTTATTGGAACATTGCTGACCATCTGGCCGAGCGAATCGAGGAAAGCTGCGATCTGCGGTAGTCTTTCTTGAACCACTGACATTATGTAGGGCTGGGGCATCCCCTTGCACCTCAGCCTCAATAGATTGATCGAGTGAACGATCACCCTCTTCCATATTCAATGCGAGGATCTTAGATCTCCTGAACAAATAACACAAGGAGATTTCCTCTCGTTAGTGCATATTTATACTGTAATGCACTGTATGTATCAAACAATGATATTGAGCAGTTGTACTATGAAGAAAGAATATTCAAATAACAGGTGAAAACAGAATTTAAAAACTTTGCTCTGATACCACTAAAACATGTCACACCCTACCCCTCTGTAAGGCATAACATGATCTCGTAGTATACCTAATGAATTACCAACTCCGTCTACTGATAACCCATTAAATACACTACAAGGGATTTTAAAAACTTTTCTTACTTCTTTTACAGTGGTGAGCACTATTTACAGGTGTTAAAAACCTTTTTGAACTGAAGTGATAGAACTAACACATTTGAATTATTTGGAATTTCTGTAAAAATTTTAGCAGAGTGCCATCTGTATTTTGGATAAAACAGTTCTTCAGAAAAACCTGTAAAAAACACTTCAGTATATATTTCCAAATCTCAACTCCAACATGTTTCTCAACACAACATATTTCTCAACTCAAATCCATAGTAATTTTTCAAAGACTGAGATACAAGAAATATAATACAATTTTTACAAGTCAAAATAACTCATAATTTATTTTACAACTTTAATGTACAATTTTATTTGACAACTGCTCAAAACTAAGAACAATATATACATACAGTGAACATACATTACAGTACAAAATGCAAAATGTGGTATACTCAATATACCCGATAATCTCTCAATGTAGTACTAGCAGCCTAGTCTGCTCCTGTCGATCTGTCTACTGCGGCAATGAAAAGCTATCGCTGAGTAAAATTTACTCAGTGGTGCACAATAACAATTTGAAATGCGATATATAAATCTTTTATTGGTAGTTCACAAATCAAATGATTCACAATTCCATTTCACAATTTACAAAATTCATCTAACACAAATTTGATCAAATAACTGAGTAACACAGTTTTGCCAATCAATAACACAATTTGATCAAATAACTGAATAATACAATGTTGCCAATCGATAACATAATTTAGGCCATGACACAATTTTTCCACACATGCCGTGTTGTACACCACGACAAGACACAATCACCCCAATAATCGAAATCAATGAGGGAGGAAGCTAGCTGAATAATGAGTACTCATCCACACTCACCTCAGATTGACAAGTCAAAGAGGGAGGAACATAATCACACTCACCCCAAACTGATAAGTCAAAGAGGGAGGAATATATCACACTCACCCCATAAATGGAGGAGGAACATAGTAACAGTGTCATGCCAAGTGTGAATCAAAATAATTTCAAATCACAATATTTCATACAAACCATAAATCACATTTTATCTCAAAATTTCAATTTGCAAAGTTGGCAACACAATAATTTCCAAATAATATTCCCAAAACCAAAGCAATAAAAAATTATTCATAACTCATTTCTCTAGATAAATTTACTAGTAAAAGCAGTGAATATAAAAGTATTGTGCACGGACATAACTTAAAACAATGACATACAAATAATTATAATTTACTTCAATTGAAAATTTCAAAAGAAATAACTATTGTGCACAAACACAATTTAAAACAATACAAATAATCATAATTTATTCCAATTGAAAAATTCAAAAGAATTAATTATTGTACACAAACACAATTTAAAACAATAACATACAAATAATCATAATTTATTTCAATTATTGTGCACGGACACAACTTAAAACAATGACATACAAATAATTATAATTTACTTCAATTGAAAATTTCAAAAGAAATAACTATTGTGCACAAACACAATTTAAAACAATACAAATAATCATAATTTATTCCAATTAAAAAATTCAAAAGAATTAATTATTGTACACAAACACAATTTAAAACAATAACATACAAATAATCATAATTTATTTCAATTGAAATAAATTATGATTATTTGTAATTATTGTACACAAACACAATTTAAAACAATAACATACAAATAATCATAATTTATTTCAATTGAAATAAATTATGATTATTTGTATGCTATTATTTTAAATTGTGTTTGTGTACAATAATTAATTCTTTTGAATTTTTCAATTGGAATAAATTATGATTATTTGTATTGTTTTAAATTGTGTTTGTGCACAATAGTTGTTTCTTTTGAAATTTTCAATTGAAGTAAATTATAATTATTTGTATGTCATTGTTTTAAGTTGTGTCCGTGCACAATACTTTTATATTCACTGCTTTTACTAGCAAATTTATCTAGAGAAATGAATTATGAATAATTTTTTATTGCTTTGGTTTTGGGAATATTATTTGGAAATTATTGTGTTGCCAACTTTGCAAATTGAAATTTTGAGATAAAATGTGATTTATGGTTTGTATGAAATATTGTGATTTGAAAATATTTTGATTCACACTTGGCATGACACTGTTACTATGTTCCTCCTCCATTTATGGGGGAGTGTGATATATTCCTCCCTCTATGACTTATCAGTCTGGGGTGAGTGTGATTATGTTCCTCCCTCTTTGACTTGTTAGTCTGAGGTGAGTGTAGATGAGTACTCATTATTCAGCTAGCTTTCTCCCTCATTGATTTCGATTATTGGGGTGAGTGTGTCTTGTCGTGGTGTACAACACGGCATGTGTGGAAAAATTGTGTCATGGCCTAAATTATGTTATCGATTGGCAACATTGTATTATTCAGTTATTTGATCAAATCGTGTTATTGATTGGCAAAACTGTGTTACTCAGTTATTTGATCAAATTTGTGTTAGATGAATTTTGTAAATTGTGAAATGGAATTGTGAATCATTTGATTTGTGAACTGCCAATAAAAGATTTATATATCGCATTTCAAATTGTTATTGTGCACCACTGAGTAAATTTTACTCGATAGCTTTCATTCTTTGTCGCAGTAGACAGATCGATAGGGCGTGACTAGGCTGCTAGTACTACATTGAGAGATCATCGGGTATATTGAATATACCACATTTTGCATTTTGTACTGTAATGTATGTTCACTGTATGTATATACTATTCTTGTTTTTGAGCAGTTGTCAAATAAAATTGTACATTAAAGTTATAAAATAAATTATGAGTTATTTTGACTTGTAAAAATTGTATTATATTTCTTGTATCTCAGTCTTTGAAAAATTACTATGGATTTGAGTTGAGAAATATGTTGTGTTGAGAAACATATTGGAGTTGAGATTTGGAAATATATACTGAAGTGTTTTTTACAGGTTTTTCTGAAGAACTGTTTTATCCAAAATACAGATGGCACTCTGCCAAAATTTTTACAGAAATTCCAAATAATTCAAATGTGTTAGTTCTATCACTTCAGTTCAAAAAGGTTTTTAACACCTGTAAATAGTGCTCACCACTGTAAAAGAAGTAAGAAAAGTTTTTAAAATCCCTTGTAGTGTATTTAATGGGTTATCAGTAGACGGAGTTGGTAATTCATTAGGTATACTACGGGATCATGTTATGCCTTACAGAGGGGTAGGGTGTGACAGTGACGACTTGAGTTACTTAGTATCCAGTGCCAGTTTACCAATTTATCCAGTCCAATCAACTGATATAGGTTACTTGGGCAACTAAAACAAATCTTAATAATTTATAACTAATTAATGAACATAAAAAGTACTAAAATTAATAATATTACGATTAATTATCATAAATCCAGTCTGCATGAAATAACAACATAATTTTTGCATATTTATTTTATTTTATTTTATTTTTATTTTATATTGATACCACTAAGCTGTATTGCTTAGCGCGTCGCTTTTTGCCACGCATAGGTACTGGTGAGATAGAAAGAGAGCCTAGCAGACCTCAGACTGGGTGAGCATCCCAATCTACATTGTGTTCTAGTGTCACCACATCTGCAGTGTATTTTGGGTAGGACTCTAGGCTATATCATGTATTTTATATTTTGTATTTTGTGTTAGATATTTATTTTGTCATGTAAATTATGGAACTATGTAATTATTTATAATTATGTACATTAATGAAATGTAGTATTTTATTTATGAATGAGTACCAAATTTATCTGTCTATGTATGAATGAAAATCGGGAAATTAAGATAAATGATATGAAATATTGGGATTATGAGAAAATTTATGCTTTGAGATGATATTGTTGAAAATTTTAACAGGTGGGGAAATCGTCAAAATGTTAATAAATTAGGGGAAACTCCTTTAGTTTCTCCGGCTAATAAATTGACCGCAAATAAATAAAATAAAATGTGAGTAATAAGAAATGCAATAAAATAAGTTAAAGTGCTTCGACATTGAGTGTGACATGCTTTGCTCGACTACACTATAAACGGGTAAGGGCATTTCATAGGATACTCATCTCATACATTCCAATATATCTATATAATAGGTTTACAATTTCAAAAAAAATAGATTATTGCAAACCCAACAAGATTAGAACACTAATAGCAAATGCGGAGTTCTAAATTATAATTCAAAGAAATAAAATACAAATAAGAAGCAACTATGTAAACCTACGAGAAAGGAAGTAGGTTATTCACAAAAAAAGTTCACCTCTTACTTAGAAAAAAATGGTTGAACAGGAGTGAGCGTTCGACTCATATAGTAAGATATTGGTTTTAAATATAATTTCTATAACTATTTAAGTGTAATACATTCTTATGTATGAAATGTAATATACACACATATTTCCAAACATGTCAAACAATATTCACACAAAATATAGTTTAGAGCACTCACATACCTGTGCATCACACACACACACACACACACACACACACACACACATATATATACACACACAAATGGGAGCTGATCCCCCTATACAGCTCTCTTAATTCCAACATCTACCAGCGAGATCAATTCGAGCCAAACTTTCTCTTAATAATCAAAATGTAGGGTCAGCGAGATTAACTCAAAGTCATACTCACCAAAACTTATTCACAAAAAGGATTGGGTCCTAGCGAGTCTAGCTCTAGTCGTGACTACCCATCCTATCCATATCCATAAACATACCACACGCACACCGATACACACACATAGCTCCAAATTGCTTTAAGGTGACATCCACAATAATATCATCAATTAAATATGCAATGCAATGTATGCCTAATAATTAACTATATGCATATATTTATAAGTGAATGCATGGGCATGTCTTGAATATAAAATAATATTGAAATTATAAATAAAATTAATATCTACTCACAGATTATCTAAATGTCACTGAAGTGGCTAAGAAGACGAGGAATGTTAGCTCGGATCACATAAACAATTATATTCAAGAAATTTATTAATATTAACTCAAAACAAATAACTAAAGAGTCTAAGACACTCTAGGTTTATGCCGAAAATCTGACAGAGTTTCTCTTGTACCTAAAACCTACCTAACCTGCAAAATAATTTAACTAATACTTCTCAATCCAAAAGGTTTTAGGCATACAACACAACTACACAATACCCCTTCTGGGCCTATCAAGGCAGTCAATTCCCACATAAAATAATTGTTTAAAAATTTAGTTACAAATTGACTCACTAATCTAATTTGACATATTTACAATATACTTTATTATTCATGTCATGTATCGATCTATGACCCACTAACTCATTTTAATTCATTATGTTTCGAACCTCTAACTCATAAATAATATTATTAGAAAATAATAAGTTAACAAATATCAACTTAATTATTTTAGAGATTTATTACTTCATTATAATTGATTTGAATTTCCTTTATTAAAATTTATTTAATATGCAATTTTATGTATAGTTAAAATTATATTGTTTTTATAATTATTTATTATTTATTTTTTAATTGCATTGTTGATAAATTAAATGTTAAAATATCATTTACTTGTTTAATGTTAGATTTTGCATTTTTATAAATTATTAAATTTATGCATGGTTAAAATTAGTGTATAAATTTCTTATAATATATTATTTCATAAAAAATAAATATGTCAAATAAATCATATCAAAATACGCTAAATGCGTTATATTAGATCGTATCAAATTGTATTAAATAATTAGAGTTATGTCAAATCATATTAAATATGTTAATTTATATTAAATTATGTATCCAATTAACTCAATATAATTTAATAGTAATTGTATCGCATCCAATTATATTTATATTTCAATTTTTAACAATTCATTGATTATATTGTTTTTATATCAATTCTATTTCACATAAAATAATTGTTTAAAAATTTAGTCACAAATTGACTCACTAATCTAATTTGACATATTTACAATATATTTTATTATTCATATCATGTATTGATCTATGATCCACTAATTCATTTTAATTCATTATGTTTCGAACCGCTAACTCATAAATAATATTATTAGAAAATAATAAGTTAATAAATATCAACTTAATTATTTATTATTTTAGAGATTTATTACTTCATTATAATTGATTTGAATTTCCTTTATTAAAATTTATTTAATATGCAATTTTATGTATAGTTAAAATTATATTGTTTTATAATTATTTATTATTTATTTTTAATTGCATTATTGATAAATTAAATGTTAAAATATCATTTACTTGTTTAATGTTAGATTTTGCATTTTTATAAATTATTAAATTTATGCATGATTAAAATTAGTGTATAAATTTCTTATAATATATTATTTTATAAAAAATAAATATATCAAATAAATCATATCAAAATATGCTAAATGAGTTATGTTAGATTGTATCAAATTATATTAAATAATTATAATTATGTCAAATCATATTAAATGAGTTAATTTATATTAAATTGTAAATCTAATTAACTTAATATAATTTAATATTAATTATATCACATCTAATTATATTTATATTTTAATTTTTAACAATTTTTTGATTATATTGTTTTTGTATCAATTCTATTTGTATTCGATTGCGTTGGCTAATCCAAATTATTGCCCCTAAATTCAAGTACTTTTTTTCTCTTTCTTATTTCTTTCGCTTATTGTTCTAATATTGATTACTAGGCAGCTAGTTAAAGTTCTTTTTTAAAGATCAAATTATAATAACAAAAAAAACTATTAAAATAAAATAAATTTTATTTTTTAAGAAATTAAATAAAATAAAAAATATTACTCTCTTAAAAAAACTTAAAATTTGATTTTTAAAGAGGATATTGTTGTCGGAGACAACTATAAATTCTAAAAAAATAAATATTACATAAACTATAAAATGAACATAGATATATAAAAAAAATCCTCATCAAATTATTTGTAACTATAAATAAATGCGATGCAGTTGCCCACCAGAATTCCAGTCTTTATCGGGACTCCAAAGGACAAGTATTGTAACTTCTCATTCCAAACAAATGGCAAAGTCATTCACGATAAGAAAAAAAAGGTGTTTATCGAAAAAAGAAACGAAACCGCATCTAGAAAAGAAGTTAACAAAAACAATAAAAATAGGCGACGCTATTGCCACGGCCGCATGATTCTTAATTTATTAGTATGACAAAATTGCCCTCCCACTTCTGTCTTTTATCTGTTTTTAATAATGTCTCTGGTCCTTTTCATCTACCCACTATTTTCCCTTTTTTTTTTATTTTTTTATCAAGATTCTTTCCCTTCCCTTTTGCGGTAGTTCTGGTTATCAGTTAAATATTTAATTTATTAATTAAGATCGAATTTAAATAGTGTGATTTTGTTATTCTTCCATTATAAGATTCAAGTATTGAGAAAGAGAATTGAAGAGAAAGAAAAAGAGAATAAAGTCACTTTTGATTTATAGTTGGCTCTGATATTAATATTGATTTAGTTTAAAATTGATTTTAATTTTATTTTGATAATTTTAATTAGGATAAAAAGTTTAAATAAGGCTATGTATTTTTAATGGAATCAAATAAGACCAAAATTAAATTATAATTAATCTCAAATACATCTAATTTTTGACAATTTTGTCTATTTTTTTAATAATAAAATATTAAACATAGTAATTTTAATATTAAATAATTTTGTTTATCACATTCTTCATTTAATTTTTATTTTAATTAAAAATAATAAATAATTTTTAATATTAAATTAAAAAAGTAATATTTTATTATTAAAAAATAATATATTATTATATGATGATTTATTTAATCTTAATTAGAAAGTTTAGTTCTTAAGTAGCTCAAAATTTAATTTTGAATTTATTTAGCTCTAGTCTGAAAATATAAGAATTTATTTATTTATTTTTTTTATTTTTATTTCCATTAAAAACTGTAAGTTATTACCTATTTTTAAAAAAAATTATTATTTAGTTGATTTATCTTAATAAAATTAAATCTTTGATCATTTGTTTTGAAAATAAGAGAAATTAGTTTCTCCTTTACTTTTGAGTTCTCCCATTGTTTTAGGTGTGAATTTAAATTTTATTTAAATTTTTATAGTTCGAAAAATATAGTAATAGTAATTTATTTTTTTTAAAATATTAATTGAAAAAATAAAAAATAAAAAATTAACTAATATATTTTTAAATATATAAAAGTCAAGTAAAAATATAAAGATTAATAATAATTTTTTGTTTTAATTTGTAAATTTGATTTGAATCGGGCTGGAATTGGCGGTTTACCCATTCTGATTCTGTTTTGATTCAAGGCTCGCAAAGAGACTGAAACCGACTCTTATAGCCGGTCCGATTTGACCAGGGCCAATTCTCGGTTTGATCAGCAAAGCCCATAACATGTTCTGGAGCTCAGGTTTAATATTTTTGTAACTTTCCCAGCTCTCATTCTCCTTTTTATGTAAGAGCTTGTTTGATTCAATTCCACAACACAAAATTTTGTGGAATTCTTTTTGATAAATTTGATTGTTAAGACATGCTAGTTGACAGAGGCTCACAGTCCATACCACTATCTTACTCGATTTGAAGTTTCAAGTAATGCTTTCCCCTCTCTCTCTCTCTCTCTCTCTCTCTCTGCGACTTAAGTGGAACTTCAAGTTTCCTTCTGTTTCTCCAAAGGAATAGCTGACAATGAAGGTTGGGATTTTCTTAATTTTCATCTTCAAAATTTTCTCGGCAATCAAACGCACCTCTGGTTTTCAGTACGTCAGTTAGGAAGAAGTAGAAAGAGATGCTGCTGGGATTTCAAAAAATGAGCTATGTTAGGATACGTTTTAAAAGGATAAATTGGTCTTTTTATAACATTTATGAAGTCGTGGCGACAGCAAAAATGGCCGTGGCAATAGTCACCCTAAAAATATTTATATTCCGGGAAAATTTGTCCGGCCCACTTGATCATCATCGCCATCTTCTCTTCAGCCTCAGCGAAAATAGAAATTTTCCTCTGTCTTCTCTCTGTTAGGGCTTCGGAGTTGTTTTCCATTTTGTGTTTCTACAAAATTTTAAGAGCGGTCGGTAGTAAAAATCAAATTCTAGGGTTTGGATTCGATTGGATTGGATCTTCTCATCGTAAATTGATATTATTATAGTGCGGTGAACGAGATTGGTACAGAGAGGCAGACGAATGAGTGTCGTTTCTGACGAGATGTTGTTTTACTTATCGTCAGCTAATCTTGAGGTACGCTATAGCTTACTAGCAATTGCTTGTTATGAATTGAATTCGTTTTAGCTTGGCTTGTGTCTGTTGATTGAATGTGTTCTGTTATTAAGCTTCAATTAGCTGTAGTACATGGAGATTGGGTTATACTTAGTTAGCGAGAAAAATTAATGAGAAAAGCATGTGAAGATGGAAGTTCATGTTTGAAGCTAAAGCAATTGGTGTTTAGGGAACTTTTGAGGAGAGTTTATCTGGGAAGCAAAACGTCTCTCTATTTTATAATGACTATACATTCTTTATTGAAAAAGTGTTGGTTATGGAGTATCGGATTAATCCCTTAAAATCTCTCTTTTGCATCCAGTAATTTCTCTTTACTATTTTATCTAAATTTTTATTAACAAAATTCTACAAACTGGATTAGTTTGTAATGTAAAATTAGGGTTCAAGAGAAGGGAGGTACAAGATGATGAGGAGGAAGGCTGCCTGTAATATGAAGGCAATGGTGTTGACTAGGCTCTCTTTCTCTCTCAGGGGGTTGGAATTGTTTGTGTAGAGTAGCTGAATTGTATGGCAAACTTAGAAATTATATAGAATTATGGTGATTTGATTTTTTGTTCCATGATTTTTAAGCATCAGTGGTTTCCATTTAATGTTATTTTTGGGCCATCGTCTCTTATTGTTGTTTGGGTTCAAGGCTTAGTTGAGTTGGTCTCTTGTTTTCTTTCATTAATGAGGCAATCCAAACAATGAGATTCCAATGTGTGTGTTTTCTACATGATGATTAGTTTTCAGTGTTAGCACGCAACTTTTAGATCATTGAGTAATGGCTGAAATTTTTATGGAATTTTCACCATCTTCTACAATCGTTAAAATTGATGTTATATATTGCAACATTATGCTTTTTATTGCTGCTTATGTTCTTCCATTTTGCAGTTGTCCTTTTTGTTATGGGAGCCTGCCTCATTCATGTGAGTTCGAACCTCTCTTCTTGTGTGTGTGTGTGTGTGTGTGTGTGTGTGTGTGTGTGTAATATTGGTTCTTTGATTTTTTGTTTTGTTGTGGATGAACCTTGTATTTTGATTATTGGATTTTATGTGCTTGTCAAAATTTAAATGACTTTTTTGATTTGACACATTGCAGATTTGTTTGTGCGTGTGCGTGTAATATTGATTCTTTGATTTTTTGTTTTGTTGTAGATGAACCTTGTATTTTGATTATTGGATTTTATGTGCTTGTCAAAATTTAAATGACTTTTTTGATTTGATACATTGCAGATTTGTTTGTCTCTCTCTCTCTCTGTGTGTGTGTGTGTGTGTGTGTGTGTGTGTGTGTGTGTGTGTACACACGTGTAATATTGATTCTTTGATTTTTTGTTTTGGTGTAGATGAACCTTGTATTTTGATTATTGGATTTTATGTGCTTGTCAAAATTTGAGTGACTTTTTTGATTTGATACATTGCAGATTTGTTTCCTTTTAAATCAAGAGGAAGTTATTCCAGCTTCTGATATCTGTTGATAAGGGAAGGCTTATTTTCTGCCATGCCTTCTCTACAATTGTTGCAACTAACTGAGCATGGTCGAAGCCTCTTGGCTTCAAGAAGGTATTAACTTTTCGTCCTTGTTTGCATTTATCGTAATTGGAAGAAAAAAGTTGTCTTCATAAAATATTGCTTTTTATCAACTTGAATGTGCTGCCATGATATTAGGTACCTATTGTATAATTTGGCTGTTCAACAGTCAATGATTTTATTCTAAACAATTGCTATTATTCATCAGAAATTCATTTGAGATTTGTAAAATGAATGCTTCTGCCATCTCTCATTCAGTTCTTCTACAGTCACTTGTATTTCATTATTCTTGCTGTTGGCTAGTAAAATAACACAGGAGATGAGCTAATGATGTAGTTTAAGACTTTTAAGCAAGTAGTTGAAAATTATGGAAAGGGGAGGGAGTGTTTTATGGGATGCTCATAGGTAAGGCTGAGCACTCCGAAAACCGAATTGGACTGATTTAATTTGCATTTTTGGTTCAGTTATTCGGTAAAACGGTTTGGTTTTGGTTTGTATTTTAAAAAATTTTCAGTTTTTCATTTCGGTTCGGTTTGGTTAGGAAGGTCAAAAACCCAAATAACTGAACCGAACTGATTTTTCCCCTTGTAAAGCTTTCTACACCATTTTGTCCCTTCCAAAAACCATACCTATTTAAATTCCTCTTCTTCTTCTGTGAGACAACCAATAGTCTCAACTCCCAACCCTTCCTCCTCAGTTCATGAACCCCTTCCATCTTCTTCTTCTTCTTCTTCTTCTTCTTCTTCTTCTGTCTCATTTCCTCTCCTATCGACTGAGTCATTGCCTTTGCCTATGCTGTTGCATCATGCAACTGACCAAGTCCTCTGGCCCTCTATGATTCAGTTCCTTGCTGCATGTTGATGTTTCAACATGCTCTCTTTCATTCTGTATCAAGTTTCCTTGGTGCGTATTCAAGTTTTCCTCGTCTGGTTTCAAGATTCCAAGTCTTCATGCAACCTTGCTACATATTCAAGTTGCAGATTTGTGAAATGTAAATGGTAGATTTGCAAATTTGTAAAATGTATATTGTAGATTTGTTAATTGACACAATTTTAATTTGAGTTAGTCTCTTGGTTTTCCTGAATTGAGTTTTAATTTGGGTGATTTTGTGTTGTGCTTGATGAATTGAGGAATTTTCGATTAATTTTGGTGAGGATTTGGGAGGGAGGGTTTGGCTTTGTAATCGTGGATTGGAGTGTTCTGGAAACTGATCGACGTCGATTTTTTCGGTTAGGTTTGATTCAGTTTTACTATTAGTTCGGTTCGGTTCACAACAATATGCTTTTCGGTTGTTTGGTTTCTACGGTTCGGTTCAGTTTGGATCCAAACCGACCGATTGCACTTCCCTACTTATAGGATGGTCATGATTAAACATTATATATAATCCAGTAAGTTATTTCAATTAGATTGTGGAAAGGCAATTTTTTATATACTTTTATGCCATAACAAATGGAAGTTACCGTATGTGGATAGTCTTATGTGTTTAGAATGTTGTGAACCGTAGACATACGGAAGCTTTAGTTAGACAAGTAGAGCACATTGGGTTGGAGGATAGAAAGAAAAGAAGGGGTAGACCTAAACTGACTTGGAGGAGAGTAATACAACATGACCTAGAATCATTACACAATTCCTAGGATTTAACCCACAATCTTGTGGAGAAAGAGAATCCATATAGTTGACCCTAATAAATTTTTGGGATAAAGATTTGAGTTGAGTTGAAATTGTTAGATTTTCATGTAGTGATCACTTTGTAATGACTTTGAGTTAACTGAATAATGGATTAAAGAAAGTAGTTAGTAGTGTTTGACAACATTTTTGAAGGTAATCTATACATTGGGGATTATGGGGACTCCTTTTTTGGTTGCTTTTTTTGTACTTTTTGAGTAAAAGATGGAAAATTACGAAAATGAAGGAGATCTCAAACCATTTTTACTTTCTAACCTGGGCTTTTGGAAATCCCACTTTGTGTTTTGTTGGTAATGCGGGCCACTTACGTTAATGGAATTGTTGGTTGACTCATTAGTAAATTATTATTTGTTCTAATAAAGTAGACATTTTAATATCTCCACTCCCCTGGTTCCCCTCCTCCGGTTCCCCTCGCCCCTATGGAAATCACAAAGGAACATACTTGGTCCTCTTATTTAGTCTTCAAGTTTTGGCTTTGAAAAGGAAAGGCAAATTAATCGAGCCATACTTTAGTTGCTTTAGTTAATACGAGCAACCATATGCAAGGGTTCATTTTGTATGTTTAGGCCCCACTTGGGTCAATTTTTTACTTTTCAAAAGTACTTTTTAACAAGTTCAGATTTTGTCAAAAAAGAAAATTTAATGGTGAAAAAAGATAACTGGTAAATCTATTAATTTTAGTTTACATGAGGAGCAAAAAAAGAATATAATTTTTATTTTTTGAGGAGAGTAATGTCTAGTCTATTTATTAGAGTATAGATCCTAATTATACTTGGACAAGTTTACTAAAATAAGAATCCTAATTATATTTGGACAAGTTTATTAAAATAAGAATCCTAGAAACTATAGGAATACTTTTATATGAGGAAATAAAACCTAAATTTTGTTACAAATAATATTATCTTTATAATAGGTATGTAGGAACCTCCGCATCAACTACAGCCACCTCACTATCATTATTAGTCATTGCCATTGCCACCATCATTGTTGGCTTATTTATCTCCCTCCTACCAACCAAATAATTATTCATGTGGACATTGTGGCTGTGTTCATCCTCCACATCCAAATTTGTTGCCATTAGTCACTGTGCCCACCTTGCCAATTCTATTGCTGCCACTCAACATCGTCATCTCACTGTGACCATTACTATTATATAAGGAGTATTTAATTCAATTACTATCCAATTTATGTACAATATGTTAGTAATAGAAGGTAGTAGAAATTAGTGATCAAACTGAAAGTGTTTTCCTTTTGGAAATAAATTATAAAACTTGAAATGGAAAACAGAAAACAAAAAGCTGAAAACTTTTTTTGTGCGATTAAACAGACCCTCTTTTTATTAGTTTGCAAACTTCGGTTATTTTGATGTTGCCCTTCTTAATTAAAAAAAATCTCAATTTGACATTTTGATTATCATCCATCTGTTGTCCACTTGGTTAGCAAACTCTTTTAAAGAATGAATAATACAATTGTTGCTTTTAGTCCTTCCAATTTGGTTGTGCCTATGGCAGATGATTTTTGTTTTTTCTCCTCCTCAGTAGTTTTTATATTTAGCTGCTCTATTAGATGTCCTTATGGTAGAAGATCATTTATTTACTACTGTGTGCTGCATGCAACTTTCAAAAACAGTCCGAGTCCTCTGTTTCAGTGCTGAACTGTGGTATATTGGTTATCCAAGCAGGAAATCTCTATTGTTTGCTGGTGGTATCTTAGTTTTTGGCGGGACTGCTGCATATGTGAAGTCACGGCATGGCTGTAAAAAGTTTGATTCTATTGATCACTACAATGGGCTTAGGGGTGATAATGACAAATCAGACAAGCAGGTTACGAAAGAAGCTAAGAAAATTATTCAGAAAAAAGGAAGTTTGAAATCACTCCATGTTCTAGCTTCTGTTCTTTTGTCTGAGATGGGCAAAAGGGGCACAAGGGATCTTTTGGCTATGATAGCTATAGCAGTAAGTCTTTGTTCTATGTGCACTCAAATATTTTGTTTTCATCATCTATTCCTTGAGCTTTTGTGGTAGTAGTACATAAACTGCATTCATCAATTGTCCTTCATAGCTGCATAGGTCATATTTGAAATAAAATAGATAAATACTGGCAAAATTTTCTTACACTTCACCTATGGTTTTAAAATTTTGTCCTTTTCCTTTTTTAGGGTCAGTTCAGCAGTTCCTTTTGCTAGTTCTTTATTAGAAAGAGATATAAAGCTGTACATGTGTTTTCTGGCTCTACCCCATATCAAGAGTTGGCTTACTTCTATGAATTCAAGTTAATAATAGAAATCCCACTTTGTGAAACTCTACTTGCAGTTTATTGCGGCAACAAATATCTAACAAGTCTCAAATATATAACTAGCTTGTGTCGGATATTATGATTTGGAGCATGTATTACTGGCAAGAAACACATACAATCGTAACTGGTCTCATGTCCAACATTCATATTGTGCAGTGATGCTAGGTTGAGGCATAAAAATGACTTGGCATCACTGTAAATGTTAGTTGGTGACCAGATGCACAAAACCTGATTGGTTGCATATCATGTGCAGACAAGGAAGTGCATTAGTGCTCTCAAGTCTCAATCTTATTCTTCTATCCAAGCTATTAATATGTAAAAAATTGGTAATTGCATTCAACTAAAGGTAAAGTTATTGTTACATTTTGAATATATAGGTTAGGGATCAAAAGATGGCGTAATATCAAAACTGAATATAGAAGATGGTGAAGAGATGAGATGCAGTAGTAGCAATAGAGTACATCTTATTCATGTTGATGGGGCTCCCAATAACATATTTCCATGGGTTGTTTAGATGAAGAGGGGTTCATGAGGTTTCATTACTTTTCCTCTTTGGTTGAAGGGGCATAAGAACCCATGTACGATTGGTCGTAAAAATTAGATTTCTAAATTTTGACTGCTATTTTATGGCCCTAAAATAATTCTGAGAGTTTGTGGCTTTTTACTTCATAAGCAATGTTTTGCAAGTTATTTGCAGAAGAGTTTTTGGCATCCTAATGAACCATGCCATTAATACATTTTTAACCTCAGACAAATCATATATCTTACTGTTAATGGGTGGAAAAAGAACCTTTATAAGCCCTTTGCCTCCTGACTTTCTTTGCTTTTGCTGCTTAGACATGATGATTTCTTTTTCGTTATAGAATGATCAGACCGTCCTTTTACTTCTCCAGATGGAAACCATTATTATATTATTGCTATTTGCTGAACTGTTCCCTTGAAACAAATAAATAGTTAAATAAGTGAAAGATTGGAAATTTGGGTGCTCTTACTTGGGAAATAAAATTTATTAAACAACAAACGTAACCCAACAGAAGACGGATTGTGTACCTAGGAGTTGGTTGTTGGTGATAGCAAATGCTGTTTTCAGTGGATTTTCATACCTGTAAGTGTGAGTGTCAGCATTTGTAACTGATGCAAAAGGATTAATTTAGCATATGAGAACCAACATGATCCTCTGTCCTTCAAATTTGTTCATTGATTTATTCATTGCTTGAGTAGAAATGTGCTTTTGCACTTTTTTGCAGGTGTTGAGAACTGCTTTGAGCAACAGATTAGCAAAAGTACAGGGATTTCTATTCCGTGCTGCTTTTCTCCGACGCGTGCCATTATTTTTCCGGTTGATATCTGAAAATATCTTATTATGTTTTCTTCTATCCACTATTCATTCTACTTCGAAGTATGTAACGGGGACCTTAAGTCTGTGTTTCAGAAAAATATTGACTAAACGTATCCATGCACATTATTTTGAGGTAATCATCATAACTTTTTTATGTTTGTTGGAAAATAACTATTTCTGATAATTATTATTTCTGTGTTCTAGTTTAATTCATTTGGGCTTCATCACATGAAATCTTTTTCTTCCCCCTCACTTTTTGCTATAATTTTATTGCATTGATTAACTTTATTATTTGCAATTCTCAAATTTGTATCCTTTGAATCTATATTAAATTACTAAATTGCAAGTGCTGATGGATGGCTGTTTAATCAAGGACATGGTTTTGTTATTCTCTTTGGGGAACAATTGTATGTTTAGTAGTGGTACCATAAAACATTTTTATCTAGGTGGACCTTGATTTTGTCATGATTCAGCTTTCAGGTGATTGGAAAAATGATATTGATGATAGTCATAATTTCGTTGTACGAGTTCTCATTCTGTTTGGGCATGTGAAACTTGTCTAAGATTACCTTGGGTGGAAATGTTCTGTAATTCTAGTTTGCCCTCTATTTAATATAGGAAGTAGCATGTGGGAACTCTATGATTTGGTTTCATGTAACAATTTTGCATGTTTTGTGTTTTTTCACAGCCTCATAAGTGTGTGTGAGTGCATGTGTCAACACTTGCATGCCTTTTTGGGTGGTGATGTGACATGCCTAGATGCTAATCTCCAAGATCCTATTCTGGTGAATAACAATGGAACTTGGAATTTATTACAGGACATATGATTTTTTTCTCCATGCTTTAGTTTAGAATATGCAGCTTTTACTTTATTGGTGTATGAAAAAGCAATTTTTTTTTTTGTTGACATCCTAATGATGCATTGATGCCTTTGTTCAGTGCTTGCTTTGTTTTCTCTGGGAGATTAATCATCCTTTTATTTGGTTCCAGAACATGGCATACTATAAGATATCACATGTTGATGGTCGGATTACTAACCCTGAACAACGAATTGCAAGTGATGTACCAAGATTCTGTTCAGAGTTGAGTGAACTGGTACAGGATGACTTGACAGCAGTTACTGATGGTCTTCTCTATACTTGGCGCCTGTGTTCTTATGCTAGCCCAAAATATCTTTTCTGGATATTGGTAATTTTTGGTCAAATCTATTATATTGATCTGAATTCTTGATATTCTTAATGTCTTATATTCTTTTGAATGGCTGCTGATAGCGTTTCAGCTTAGTATGATGACATTGGAGTGTTAACAAATTTCCACTTGACACAATAATGTTCTCAGGGCTATGTGTTGGGAGCAGGAACCATGATTAGAAACTTTTCCCCTGCTTTTGGGAAACTGATGTCAAAAGAACAACAGTTGGAAGGTGAATATCGGCGGCTTCATTCACGTTTAAGGACCCATGCAGAAAGTATAGCATTTTATGGTGGAGAACGAAGAGAAGAATCACATATTCAGCAGAAGTTTAAGGATCTTGTTAGACACATGAGAGTTGTCCTTTATGACCATTGGTGGTTTGGAATGATTCAAGATTTTTTGTTGAAGTATCTTGGTGCTACAGTTGCAGTTGTATTGATTATAGAGCCCTTTTTTGCTGGCCATCTAAGACCTGATGCCTCTACTTTGGGAAGGGCAACAATGTTGAGCAACTTAAGATATCACACCAGTGTCATAATATCACTATTTCAGTCCCTGGGAACTCTTTCTATAAGTTCAAGACGACTCAATCGTCTCAGGTAGTTCACAATCAAATCATTCATACCATTGTAGACCTCAAAGGAGGCCTTATTTATTTGTTTACCCTCTCATTATTGGCAGTTTTTTTTACCCTTTGCCTCCCTTCCCCTCCCTCCCTCTTAAAACTGCTCTTACTTCCTGATGCAGGACCTTCTTGTACCAGGGATTTAAGGTCTATGTATTTTAGGAAGAAAGTGACAAAATTTAATTAGGAAGTAATATTTAATTATTTATGAATTCTACTGTTTAGAATTTCCTTGTTAGTGTTGCTTTGGTATTCCTGGTTACCATTGGCTTAGTATTGTCTTATTTTGGGATTCCTAGTATTGTCTACAAGTACCTGAAATCTTTATTTTATGAAGAAATTTGGGAAATATAATTAGGAAGTAATATTTAATTATTTGGGAATTCTACATGTTCCTAATATTGGCTATCTATTCCTAATTAAATTTAAATATTAGTCTACAGGTACCTGAGGTCTACTTATTCCTAATATTGGCTACCAGGGATTTTAGGCCTACTATGGTAGGAAGAAATTTGGGAAATTAAATTAGGAAGTAATAGTTAATTATTTAGGAATCAATTGTTAAGAATTTTCTAATTAGTGTTGGTTTGATTTCCTGGTTAGTAGTGGCTTAGTATTTTCTTATTGTGGGATTCCTAATGTTAGTCTACATATACCTATGCAAATTAGGTATTTTGGTGGAGTTATTATTATTAACAACTGGGAATTAATAGAAATTTGTGAGTTTTGTATCCTTCCTTTGAGTGATCTATTGGTTCTACATCACTTCCATGTTCCACTTTTCTCCTGTGAAAAAAATTTATGGAATGGGTGGTGAAAATTTTTTGAGAGAAAAAAGAGACTAAGGTGCAAAATAACAAATAGAATGTTGTCATTTCACTGATTAGTTAGAAACTTGATTGATTTGTCCTTGAGCATGCCTTGCACATGATTCCAGTTTTCCTCTAAGCCTAATGTTTGTGTTATTGCAGTGGTTATGCTGATCGCATTCATGAGTTAATAGTAATATCAAGAGAGCTAAACTGCGATGATAAAACTTCTCTGCAAAGAAGTGGAAGTAGGAACTACTTTAGTGAAGCTGATTATGTTGAGTTTTCTGGTGTCAAGGTACTTGATACTTACAGATTTTATTTCACCATGTTGTTATATATGTACACATTTTCTGTTCTTATAGTAGTAATGCCTCCTAGGTTGTCACCCCAACTGGTAATGTTTTGGTGGAAGATCTGACTCTTAAGGTTGAATCAGGATCTAATCTGTTAATTACAGGTATCTTTTCAGCTTAAAAATCAACTATCTGCATTTTTAATTTCTTTCTATTTGTTTTGTTTTCTTGGTCTTTTAATATGGTTCTTTACGCCTATACTTTCAGTTTTTTTGTTATTAACAAGGGTATGTTCTTATTTAACTAGGTCGCCTGTGTCTCAAATTTTGCATAATACCTATAGAATGGCTCTTTCAGGGGACTTTTTTTTTTTTATTATTTATCTGCTACCCCTTGTTGATATGAAGTACTTGATCATGACAAACATTTAATATTTGATTGGATTATCTTTTGGATCCCAGTGGAAAAATGCTGGCCAATATTGGATTAGGTACTACGGTTAGTGAATTTGGGATTCATGGATGTTTCATTTCTAATTGTGTGTCTTCATGGAATGTCTGTTGTGTATCGTTGCATTGTGAGAAGCAATGTGGCTTGTTTGCAGAGCACAAGAAGAAGAAGAGAGGATAGGGGGAGAGAGCAGCATACCTGTGTGGCTCTTTCTTTGTCTTCTTTTTCATTTCTTGTTTTTTCTTTTTATGTGTATACAACTGTAACTCCTGTGTCCAACTTGTAGAAAACCCAACTCTTATTTGTGCTTCTTTCTAAAAAACATTCTAGCGGATCTTCTTATAAAATTCCTATTTAGGCTTAAGTTTCTCTGATTATATTTTAAATGTAAATGGCCACCAGCCCATTTTTTTTTTTTAAATTGTGCTCTACAAAATTTCTAATGAAATATATGTATTTTTTTTTTTTAATTTTAAAGATCCTGGTATTTTTCACTTTTATAATGTCTCCATTTAAAATATCATTACCTCAATTTATTCAATTATGAATAGAAAACAATTATTTATTTTAGATTTGAAGATTATTGTTGTGTATGTTTCGTTAAATATCATGGTTTTCAAACTTGTACCAAAAAACCTGGGAACTGGACAGTGATTGGTCCGGGTTATATTTTAGACCCTTCTCATAAGAAGCTGTTTGTACCCGTAAAAATCGGCTGTGGTGAACCGCTGAACCGGGTGACCAGGTTGCAGTACAACTGGTTTGATTTGCAGTGATGTGGCATGCTAATTAACTGCCATGTCAAGGTTCACTTGAAAAACTAGTGCTTCATTTTGGCTACCTAGTTTCAAACCTTGCTTCTCAAAGTTTCCACGAGCTTGTCCATCCGCTAAGCTACATGACCAGTTTGGTTAAATTCTCTCCACGTTATTTATTTCATATATCTTAAAATCAGTATGGTTTTAGCCTCATCTTTCTTTTAAAGGTCAAAAGTTAACTTTTATGCAAACATAAAACAAGTAATATATCAAAACTGCTTTGATTTTATTATTAATTTTATGGAAATATTTGTTGTCATTTAAAATTTGATCTTTTCATTGTTTCTTTTTATCTTAAAATTTTATTATTTAAAATTTCAGATTATTTGTTAAAGATGTTTATTATATTAAAAATTTGATTGTATTCACTCTAGTAGTTTACTCATAATTGTTATATTGTTGTTTATATATTTTAGTTTACTTGTTATTTTTTTAACGGTTTGAACAGCTGGCTGAGGTTTGAAAACCTTGGTAAATGTATATGTTGAACTATGAAATTGATAATTTAGTGCTTGTGGACACTGTCCAACATGGACCAATATATTCCTATACTGTTACATTATGACTAACAATTATCATTGTTAAAAACTCGGGTGATTCTGCATTCCATTTGGTATTAATAATTAAAAGGTTATCCATTCCAAACAGAGCTTTATGGGAAAAAAAAGGATATGATGAGTCATGGTAGAGGAGAATTGTCGGTGGATTTTTATCAGACAAGACATGGGTAAGGGAAGTTACGTAATCTGATTCTTTTCAACAAATAGGGGGATTGTACCTTACACCCATATCAAGGTTTGCTGGCATGGAATAGCTTCCTAATATGCTGAAAGGAAATAAATGGTGACAGATCGATGAAATAACAAAACATGGTTAAATGAGCATGCTCTCAGGGTCTATTTTGATGATCTGGGGAAAGGGGAAAGTATCATAGATTTCACTTCAGTGTATGGTTTTGCTAAAGTTGCTGAACTCTTTAATTTTAGTTGCTAATAATGCTTTAAAGAAGCTGGCAATTTTGTATCGGCATGGAGTTGGAATTTAACAGATGAACTAGGTGGTAGTTTTAAACATATTAGTTCATAGGCAAATTGTTTAAAAATTTGCATGTCATCTCAGTAGTGTTTATGTTAACAATATAATGTACAGTCTCTATTTGTTTCCATATTGATAGCAGTTTAGCAGGGACTTGATCTTGTATTTGTTGTGATGGTGACCTTTGCCTATATAGCTTCATTTAGTTTACTAGGACAAAGATGGAGTTCTCTTTGGTGTGCTTCTCATTGTTGTTCATCATGGATTTGATCTGCAAATAATGTCAATTACTGGCTGCTTGTATCTGTTAGGTAGTAGACAAGGGTTTATTGTATGGTGTCACAGTGGACGCATAGTTTTGCCTGTGCAAGGGTGCATGTTTGAGTTTTTGATATTTCCCATCCTGAGACATTGCTTTATTGAGATCCTATCTGATTGGCAGCCTTTATCTTTTGTTAAGGCCCTGATGCTGACCTATTATGATTTTTAGAAACAAATGTAGCTTGTAAGAAATCTTATATTATTTATCCTTTTTTCTTTTGTGATATCTTGTTTGCATGCATAAGTAGCTTATATTAGTTAGTTTTGATGTTTTCTGATGTTATGCTTTTTTTTGTCATTTAATGAAAATGCTTATTTTAGTATGACTGGGTATCAGAACATGTTCTATTTGTACGTTAGCTTTGTTAATATGCTTCCATCTAAGTTGTATTTGTTAATTTTTGCTGAAGGTCCAAATGGTAGTGGTAAGAGCTCACTTTTTCGAGTTCTAGGTGGCCTTTGGCCGTTGGTGTCTGGCCATATTGTGAAACCTGGTGTTGGTTCTGATCTTAATAAAGAGATTTTCTATGTGCCGCAAAGGCCATATACAGCTGTAGGCACACTTCGTGATCAGTTAATTTATCCTCTTACTGTGGACCAGGAGGTTGAACCTCTCACACGGAGTGGAATGGTGGAGCTCTTGAAAAATGTAAGTATCTTGTCTTATCCCTCTTGTCCTTGGTCTTTTACTGAAAATGCAGACTTTTGCTCATTTACCTGTAACATTAATACATTATTCTCGTCAAATTTTATAATGCTAGAAATTTGGTTGTCCACTGTGTAGGTTGATCTTGAGTATCTATTAGATCGTTATCCACCTGAGCAGGAGGTAAATTGGGGTGAGGAATTGTCTCTGGGAGAGCAACAAAGGTTAGGCATGGCCAGACTGTTCTACCACAAGCCTAAATTTGCAATTCTTGATGAGTGCACCAGTGCAGTGACTACTGACATGGAGGAACGATTTTGTGCTAAAGTTCGAGCTATGGGAACTTCATGCATAACAATATCGCACCGTCCAGCTCTAGTTGCGTTTCATGATGTTGTTTTGTCCTTGGATGGAGAAGGGGGCTGGCGAGTTAGTTACAAAAGGTTTGATTTTGAGTTGGTAAATCTTTATATATATCTATATAAAATTTTGGAAGGAAGATGGGTATATGTGTTCTAAAATCCTTGAGACTTCAGGAGGGATTCTGCTGACCTGAAGGAACCTGGGACCAATGACACAAGGGCTTCTAAGACAGAACGCAAAAGTGATGCGATGTTAGTTCAACGTGCATTTGCCACGTCTGATAAGGTGATATTTATCCTAAGAATTTCTTCTTCTGCCTTTTTTATTTCATTATGTAATTCACTAACTCTGTAACCTTTATCTAGGATTCTACATTCTCAAATTCAAAGTCGCAATCATATATTTCAGAGTTGATAGTGGCATGTCCTAGTGCAGATCCTGGTCTTCCTTTACCAATTGTCCCACAGCTCCAAAGGGATCCAAGGGTTTTGGCATTGAGAGTGGCTGCCATGTTTAAAATACTGGTGTGTCTTTTGATCCTTCATTCAGAATGAATTTATGCAAATCAGCTAATGCTATAGATTCTTACCTTGATTATTATGTTAGGCTGTATAATGTGCTATGAAGTTGATCTTTGTGTTGCGTTCTATAGTGTCTTTAATCTCCACTGTTGGTCTCCTTTCATCCTGTTTGGCTATTTAATATTTTCTCTGGAACTTTAAATCCTTTGCATCATAATCACGATTGACAAAACTCGACATTCCATTTATTTCTGAACAAAACTGATCACTGGTGGTAGACAATTGTCAATAGAAACCCTAATTCTTGGGTTTCTACCTCTTAAAATAGAATTAAGAGTTTGAGAGAGAGAGAGAGAGAGAGAGAGAGAGATTAATTTCTGTAATTGATTAAGAATGATCATCTACAAGTATGAGTCAGCTATTTATTGACTTTCTCTAACAGATTCCATAACTGCTCCAGCTACACAACAACCTAACTCATTTTTCCTCCAAAACATTCTCTTCCCTCCTATTTCTAAACTTTTTCTCTAGTATGTTACAATTCCCTCCCCTCGATTACCTTCTTGTTCCCAAGAAGGTTGAAAAGTAGGAAACTGAGCCTGCAGAAAGGAAGAGTCTTCCCAAGTTGCATCTTCTTCAGTGAAGTGTGACCGTTTAATTAGGCCTTGAAGTATTGGAAGACCATTCCTCAGGACTGTTCTTGCCTGTAGCGGATTTTCTGGAACCACTTCTACTATCTGATCATCATTCAAGGCAGGAAGATCCAGAATTGGAGTGATATTAGTGCCTATTTTCTTCTTTAGTGGTGAAACATGAAAACTCTGTTGCAGCAATAGAACAATGGAACCAACTTGGAGAGTCATTTGGCAAACAAATAACTGTAGCAAGGGCCTAATTTTCTTCTTCTTACTTCGCCTCATTTCAAACTCATCCTCTTTGAGCAGTAAATGATGACAATATTCGAAGGAATACATCTTCTTCCTTTGCTTTCGCCTAATTTCAAATTCAGTCTCTTTGAGCATTAAATGATTGCAATTTCTCAATGCTAAGACACTGCTTCCAATCTTCACTTCATCACGCATGAGATAGTCATCTTCAACATGGACAAATGATAAAAAATATTCCTCAACTTCCGTTTTTGTAGCTTGTTTGTTCAACAATCCCAACAACAAATTGTACTCAACTGCACCAACATATCTTACTTAGAATGTTAATTGTGCAAAGCTCTGATGGCCATTGCATCTTCTACAAAATTTCTGTATTTAGCAACACAACACTCTTACATTTTCTAAAATTTAAATACTTTCATGAGGGAGCTTGATATCCATGTCACCATGAATTCCAGTTGGATTGTTTTCTTGACTTAATTGCATGAGTTCCTCAACTATATCCTCCTTTCCTTCATCCCCTAACCTAATGCATAATTCTTTCTTAAATTCCTCCCACAACAGATCTACCTTCTCCTTGCTCCAGTTATGAAACCAAGAATTTGCCCTATCAATTAAGAAAAGAGCAGCAATTCCAACCCTTTGATCCCTTGGAACCTTATAGATCTCAAAATACTTATCACATTTTTTAAGCAAAATCCTAGGTTCACTGCCATCACAAGTAACCAACTCAATTTTTGGTAACAACCCTGATGCCTCCCCATTTCCCATAAAAGAAGATACAGTTACATGTTCTTTTGAATTTCCTTCTGCTGCCACCTTAGGAATTGGCAAGATTCCCTTGCTTCCTTGCCCTTCTTGCATCACATTCCCTTCAACTTCCTCATTAACAATTCCATGCCCTTTTTCAGAAAAAATCCACTCATAATGTTTTGCATCTCATCCAGTAACACTATCTTCATTTCCTCCATCTTTTGCTCATTCTTTTGTTCAATCTTCTTATCAGTAACTTCCTGCAAGATTCGGAATTTCTCCTCCAATTCATCTATTCTAACAGCTTCTTGACTTATCACTACACTCTTAGGCATCTTGCGACACCCACACAAACCTTTGGAATCAAAGGCCTCACGTGAAGAACTTCAAGAAAGCAAAGAAAATAAAGAAAGTTAAGAAATCTAATTGTTGGAAAGCAGAATAGAAACTCAGGGAAAGGAAATTTTGAGGGATAATCAAGAAAATAGGAAGAACTTCAAGAACAGGGGAAAATTTCAAGAATTTCAAGAAAGAAAAAGAAGAAGAAAGAACAGGGTCTGCAGAAATGAAAATAAGGAATATAGAGGGAAAGAAGGGAAAAATATCTAGAAAAAGAAGGAAGAATTAGAGGGAAAGAAGAGAGTAAGAGAGAAAAAGAAGAGAAAGAAACCTGAATATGAATGTGTCTCAGATGAACTAGGAAGCAAGCAGTGCCCACCGCTTGAAAGCTTTGATACCAATTTATTAGTAGAAACCCTAATTCTGGGGTTTCTACCTCTCAGAACAGAATTAAGAGAGAGAGAGAGAGAGAGAGAGAGAGAGAGAGTAGAGAAGAGAGGATTAGAGAGAGAAAGAGATTAATTTCTTATTTGATTCAGAATGATCGTCTGCAAGTATGAGTCAGCTATTTATTGACTTTTCCTAACGGATTCCATAAATGACTCCAGCTAAACAACAACCTAACTCATTTTCCCTCCAAAACATTCTCTTCCCTCATATTTCTAAACTTCTTTCTCTATAGTATGTCACAACAATACATTCGACTTGTTTATGCTTCAAGAAAGGCACTACCTTAGTAACTCCCTGAATAGCGTCTGCAGATTCTACCTTTGTTGAAAACACACACAGAGAGAGAGAGAGAGAGAGAGAAGGGGGGCATCTAGGTGTTGAGAAGAGAGGGAAAGTGGGTTGTCTTATGGGATTTCAATTTTATTTTTTCTTTATGGATTGTTGATAGTGGAAAGCTGGGGGTGGTTCTTTTAGTTTTAGGCCAGTGTTATCAAGGCGAAAGGAGACACGAAGGCGATAGAGTACTCAATGGCCTTAGGCGAGGCGAGGGCCTTTTTGAAGCAAAGCTCCATAATCCTAATTGATTAAATTATATATATATATATATATATATATATATATATATATATATATATATTTTTTTTTTTCATACTTTTAAATAGTTGATAAGTAAAAAAGCATATTAAAAAGAAAAAAAAATATTATTTACATTATGTCTATATCTAAAATAAGAGAAATTGAAAATAGTGCATACCTGTATTTCTAGCTTAAGTATAAGATACAAGTGAGAGTGTGAGAAATATATATTATAGCATAAGTAACAACACAAATAATAACAAGAGACGTTAGAAAAAGAAATAGTTCATATCTGCATTTTCAGCTTATGTATATGATAAAAGTGGTGTTAAAATTATACATAATAAATAAAAAAATAGAAATAAGTCATAAGTCATATAATAGAAAATGTAAATTATAGAAGTTCAGACTTTAATAAATAAAAATAAGTTATAATAAAAAAAATGCAAGAAGTACATAAAAAACTTATAACTAAAACTACTCGTCATCAAGATTTCCAAAATCATCTTCATTTTCAACAGCGGCCATAACAAATTCTTCCTCCTTTTCATCATCATCAACTTGCGAAGAGAATGTACCTCTCATTGAACGAGGCCTTCGAAATGATGGAGTTTCAATTGGTGTTGATCTTGTAGCCGATCTCGATTCATAACGAGATTCAGAAACTCCAGCCTCTCTACTAACATCAACCCAGGTCAACACGTCTTCCATGAAAACAAGAGAATCATCATCCCCATCGCCTTTTTTTAATTCACCAAGCAACCACTCATTACTTTCATCAATATTTGCCAAATTAACCGGTGTTGTGATATCCCCAAAAGTGTGTTGGCGTAGCAACGCTCTATTGTACTTCACATATACTAAATTGTCCAAGTGTTCTTGAAATAGCCGATTTCTTTTCTTATTATGAAGTTGTCATTTATTTTACAGTAACAAGTAAGTTAAACTTCAAACTCAAAAGGCTCAAGATAAAATAACAAATTAAGAATATATATATATATATATATTACTTGCTCAAATACACTCTAATTTCTTTCGCAACCAATTGCACTACATGTGAGACTCAGAACCTTTACAACAAACTTTTGTAGGTTTGGAGTTGAAGAACTATATGTTTTCCACCAAATAGCTATTAAAATATAGAACCAATGATTGTTAAATTCATAATATAAATTAATAAATGAGCAAAATGAAAAATTAATAAGAATTTAAATTAATAACCTGGAGATTTGGTTGTTCTTACTCTAATAGCAGAAGGAAAACCAAAGGTCCCTGTAGCTGCCTTGTATCTCTCAATTTCCTCAAGAATCATGTCAACTTTTGCTGAATTTTTTTCCATTTTATGAAAGCATCAAAGCAATCCTGTATTGATCTCTTCATCAGATTCAATTCTCATCTTATTTGGATAAAAAATTCAGGATTCAAAAAGTATTCGGCAGCATGCAAAGGACGATGCAATTGAAGTGACCATTTCGCATCAATAATCTCTAAAATGCTCTTGTATTTCTCTTCATTGCCATTGAGTGAGTTGGCAATGGCTTCTTTAGCCCTATCCATGGCTTCTTTAGCCCTATCCATGGCTTCATAAATATATTCCATAGCTGGTTTTTTTTCATTATTAACAAGTCGAAGCACACGAACAAGAGGATCGGAAATCTTAAGAGCATAAACAACATGATTCCAGAAGGCAGGACTCAAAACTGTCCTTTCATACTTTTTGCCTTTCACCTCTTTAGCCCATTTACTAGTTGTCTAACTTTTTGAAGTAAGCATTTTTCTAATGTTGGCTTTCTAAAGATGAATCCTTCCCAGTGTAATAAAAGAAGTAGCAAATCTAATTTGCCCTGGACTTAGTAATTCTACTCCATTAGTAAACTTTCGCAACATATTTAGAACTCCTGAAGAGCCATATATGAAATTAGTAAGCTCAACAGCTTTGTGGAATGTTTATTTGAAAACACGGATCTTAAAGATATCCTCCAACATCAAATCTATACAATGGGCTGCACATGGAGTCCAGTATAGATAAGGAAAATTTGCTTCCAATATTCTTCCTGTCATAAACAAGTAGAAAAATTTACTCCATTAATAATAAAAATAAAATGATATTTTTTTTAGTAATAGAAAAAATAAAATAAAAATTTTACCTACTGCAACATTATTTGATGCATTATCTGTAACAACTTGAACCACTTTTTCGGGGCCAATTTTCATCGATTCTTTCTCAATCAAACTAGCCAATAATGCCGCTGTCTTTGATTCATCACTTGCATTAACTGATTTAATAAATACACTTTCCTTTGGACTGTTAACCAAGAAATTAATCAAGGTTCTCCCTTTTCTATCCGTCTATCCATCACACATCAATGTACATCCATAATTTTCCCATTCTTCTTTATGAGACTCAAGAAGATCATTTATGATTTGCACTTCCTTGTTAAGTAATCGAACTCTAACCTCATGAAAATTTGGAGGTTTCATTTCTCTCCCATAATTTTCAATTGCTTGCAATTGCTCAAATCATTTCCCTGAAGCTATTATAATTCACAACATTAAAAGCTATTCTCACATCATACATCCATCGTGCTATGGCAACACAAGCACGCTCCCTTAACTCCTTTTTAGCTGGACTATTTTCATCAATGGTAGTTTGCCTCATATTTTTTCCCATAACATCAGGTATAGGGGGAAAATAACAGTCAATAGGCCCTCTACTACTTTGTGGTGGTAAAATTTTTGGTTTTTTTGAAGCACTAGTACCTATAACCTCCAGTGCTTGCCTTCGTCTTTCACTGCCAGTTTCTTGCATCAACTCTTCCTCTTCCTCATTTTCATCTAATCCCACTACTTCAACATCACCAAATTTAGGTGGTCTTTCCATATTCATAATTGATTTTTGCTCTCTTTCTTTAGCAATGAATTTCTGCATTTGATTCCTTACATCTTCTTGACATTTTGGACACTGAACTACATTTTTGTAACCTCCAGCAAGATGTTGCTTGATTCTATTAACTCCTCTTTTATAAACTTTCATACAACACATGCATTGAAGATCATCGGTATTATTTTCACTAACTTGAATTACATGTGCCCATCCTGGGTCCGTTCTTCTACTACTAACAGAAGATCCAGATGTATTATTCTTATCGCCCATTTATTATCTAACAAAAAAATTAACAAGAAAAAAAAATAAATTAACAACAAATTAACAATACTCAATATAAATTAAATAAGTAATTAACGAGAATGATAAGTAAAAAGTAAAACAGTAAACTAATTAACAAAAAATAACAATGTCCTTATAATTAAACAATTAATTAATAAGAACAAAAAGTAAAATCATCAAATTAATAATAAATTAATGATACCATATAAAATAAACAACTAATTAACAACTAATGTCTAATTAACAAGACAAAAGTAAAACTAATTAACAATAATAAGAAGTAAAAACTAAACTAATTAACAACAAATTATTAATATCCACATAAATTTCACAATTACTTGCCAAGAATAAAAAGAAAATAATCAAATTAACAATAAATTAATAATACCCATATAAAATAAACAACTAATATCTAATTAACAAGAGAAAAGCAAAATTAATCAAACTAAAACTAATTAACAAGAATAACAAGTAAATGTAAACTAATTAACAACAAATTAACAATAACCATATAAATTAAACAATTAATTAACAATAATAAAAAATAAAAAAAATCAAATTAACAATAAATTAATAATACCTATATAAAATAAATAATTAATTAACAACTAATGTCTAATTAACAAGGCAAAAAATAAAACTAATCAAATTAACAAGAATAACAAATAAAAATTATACTAATTACCAACAAATCAACAATACCCATATTAATTAATCAACTAATTAAACAAGAATACAAAGTAAAATAATCAATTTAGCAATACCCATGAAATTTAAATAATTAATTAACAAGAATAAAAAATAAAATAATTAAATTAACAACAAATAAATAAATAATTAATAATAACTAATTAATAATGAGGAGAGGGGGAAAAAAAAGGGACTGCTGAAAGAAGAAGGAGTGGAGAGGTATGCAGTAGGAAAGGGACTGCTGAAAGAAGAAGGAGAAGAGGAGAGGGGAGAAAAAAAAATAGTGTTTTACGCAATAGGAAAGGAGATATGAAGAAATCAAAGAAGAAAAAGACGAGAGAGAGAGAGAGAGAGAGAGAGATTGGAGATCAGAAAGAAGAAGAAGAAGAAGAAGATAAGAGAGAGAGAGGGTACCTATCTTTGTTGCGAGGAAGAGGACCCTGCGATCTGTCCCTGTCATCGTGAGGTCGAGGAAGAGAGGTGGGGCTCTGCTGTCTTAGTGAGGAAGTGGTGCGGTGCGGCTCTTTTGTTGGCATCAAGTGGCTTTACTGGTTTTTTCATTTAAAAAAAAAAAAAAAAAACTTACCGCTGCTTTGATGAGTCGTCGCCTCTCGCCTCGCCTGCCTGAGGCGTTGCCTCTCCAAAGCCCAGCCGGGCATTCTAGTCGAGGAGACAGAGGGGCGCCTGGCCTGGCCTGGGCGCCTTCCTCGCCTTTGATAACACTGTTTTAGGCTTCCTAGTTTGCAGCAGAGAGAGAGAGAGAGAGAGAGAGAGAGAGAGAGGTGGTTTTTTTTTTTTTTTGTTTTTTGTTTTTTGGGTGGTGGGGGCGAGAAGATGGAAGGAAAGTGTGAATGGTCTTTTGTTGGAAAGCTCAGGAGCAAATTATTATTATTAGGCTTCTCCTTCAATTTGCAAATTGCATCTAGAAGAATGGCTACAGTGTTGTAGAAATTCAACTCAGATCATGAAGTTAATTTGTGTCATCCATTGATGTAGTCAACTCTTCTAGGAATGTGGAAATTGATATTGAGACCATACAGAAGATTGAAGTGTTAGGATACTTGGCACAAATCTCAGTATATTGTCCTTGTTTCTAGAAGGAATTAGGGTACGCTCAGAAATATGAGTCTTCCTTTTGCTAATTCTTTCAAGCACTTTTGCGTTCATTATCCATTCTTAGGTCTTTAGCTAAAAATGTTACATGACAGATAAGATTTTGTCAGCTCTAGATTGTGTGGCTAATTAATGGGTTTTGATAAATTTGTAATGCTGTATTGGTGAATTTACACGTTCTGTTGGTATTATCACTTTGGACTCATCTTATACACAAGACGTGCCAACATATCGTGATTGCGGTATTTATTGTTTTGCCAGCCTGCTATACAAAATCTGGGGAGTTTGTTGGCTTGAAAATTTCCAGTAACTGCTTTATGGGTGAAATTCGAGGTCTTGTTAGAGTCTAAAGTGGGCAGGAATTGGAAAGTTCAGGTTTAGAAGGGTGTAGGCTTGGGAAGTAAAATTATTACAGGAAGCTTGGTTTTAGGGATGTTGTAGGACTGAATTAGGCAAGTAAGCAATAGCATAGTTGGGCGTCACACCTAAACATCCTTTAGGCATAACACTCGAGTAGAATTGTATCAAAAACTCAAGAAGCAAAACTGCAGGAATTCTTATTGATAAAAACACTGTCAAACAACATTACAAATGTAGGCATTTATAGACTCAAAAAGTAAATTCTTATTCTTTTTAAGGATTTGGATTCCAAAGTAAAACTTAACCATAATCAATCTAAAAAGTGATCCGAAAATGTAATCCTTAATCAACAAGGACTCTAAAATAAAGACTCCTATAGAAATCTAGAACTTCCCATAGAATGTAAAATTACAAAAACAATCATCTTCTAGAGAGTAAAAAATCCTGCAAATTTCCTAGGCAAGAACATCAAAACGAGACTGGTGGAACTCTAATTTAGTTCCCCACAATGATCCTTGTCATCAATGCGCCAAATAAGTGGAGCTCAAAACAAGACTAATAGAGCTCTAAGTAAGTTCCCAACAATGTTTTTTGTCATCAAAGTGCCAAATAAGTGCTTGGGCATTAGAATTAGCTTTTCCATGTCTTTTTTACGTATGTTTACCATCACATTCCTTCAATATTTGTGGTCTTTGCTTGGTTGCTTTGGTATTTTCCCACAACCTACTGAATGGCACACTATGGCCTATACAATGCATTTGTCTCCGAAATTTGTCAATTCTTGGCTGGCTGTTTTATGCTTTTTATTTATATACTTTCTTTTTCAATGCTTTCATTTCAGGTACCAACTGTACTTGATAAACAAGGGGCACAATTACTTGCAGTTGCTGTTCTTGTTGTCTCAAGAACATGGGTCTCCGATCGGATTGCCTCATTGAATGGTACTAGTATCCATACTTGACTGTATGCCTTCAATAATCCAAGGAATAGTTTTCTTCTTATCGAGTGTATTAATTTTCACAGGCACCACTGTAAAGTTTGTCTTGGAGCAGGATAAAACATCCTTTGTTCGATTAATTGGTGTTAGTATTCTTCAAAGTGCTGCATCTTCTTTCATTGCACCTTCATTGAGGTAATTCTGGTGTCAAATTGGTTTGTATTGAAGCTGTAACCATAGTCACTTTTAAAATCATTACTCCCATAAGTGGTGATTCTGTGTATTATTTACAACTGGACATGTGGTTAATGCAGTTGTGAAGAGGCTGTTTACTTGTGAAAAATATTTCTATTTTTCATTTTTCACGTTGGAATTGATGAGATTTTTCCTTAGTCCATGGGATATGTCTCATTGAAGAATCCCTTGATTATGAGAAAATCATGAGATTGATTAGCAAAATCTTAGCAGTGATTATATTGACAGCAGTCCGTATTATGTAAGACATGCAACACAAGTGAATAAAATGTGTCTGTGGATGTAGGCTTGCCGTACTTCTCTTGCTACTTTTCTTCTATGTTTTCTATCCTTCTAAATTTCAACATTTCATTTTCTATGAAGACTCCAGTTTTCATTTTCCACAGAAAACATGTGAAAACATGAAAAATGCATACATTTGCAATAATAGAAGATAATTTTTTTAATTCAACTCAACTCAACTCAATTCAACTCAACTAAGCCTTTATCTCAAAAAAAATTTGGGGTCGGCTATATGGATTCGCTTTCTCCACTCTAAACGATTTTGGGTTAAATCCTCAGAAATTTGTAATGCTTCTAGGTCATGTTGTACTACTCTCTTCCAAGTCAATTTAGGTTTACCTCTTTTTTTCTTTCTATCCTCTAACCTAATATGCTCTACTTGTCTAACTGGAGCCTTCGTATGTCTACGCTTCACATGACCAAACCACCTCAATCTCCCTTCTCTCAACTTATCCTCAATTGGTACCACTCCTACATTTTCTCTAATACTCTAATTACGGACTTTATCTAGTCTAGTATGGCCATTCATCCACCTTAACATTCTCATCTCTGCAACTCTTATCTTAGACGCATACGACTCCAATTTTTTTAATTCAAAAATAAAAAAAATTATTCATATCTTTTATAATTAAAGAAAGTCATTATAATTTATGTTTAGAAACTTATCTTCTAATTTTTTTTAATGTGTTATTAATTTATTTTTGATGATATGATTAAGCTTTTTTTATCATTGTAAATACATATTTTCGTTAGTTATGGAAAATTTATAGTATAATATTGGTATAGAAAAGTCATTGTTTTTCATTTAGAAAACAAGATTTTTGTTGCTGTTTTCTAAATCTTAGTTTAATTTTGGAAAACTAAAAAACCAGTTTTCTTTGAAAAAATTTCTAGAGAACTACCTCTATTTTCTACAAGTGAACAGGTCTCAAGTCTTTCGAAATGCTCTCTGTTCGATATGCTTGAAAGGACACCATTTAATTCAACAAATAGTTTTTTATGGGTTTGGTAACTAACCGCCTTCAAGATTACTTTATTATAGTGGCCAGTGCCACTTCTTAATATTCTGACATGATTCTAAGTGTAACTAGCTGAGCAATGACCCTATTTTTCTCATTTTCCTTTCTATTCACGGCTTAGGGAGTGGGGTTGGTTTTCTTATGGGAAATTAAGCTTAATTATCACCTTCTGGATTGAGTATGACCTCCTTAAGAAATGGGTTGGTGGGTTCAAAGCTATTTGCCCCATTTATTCCTTTATGACAAACTTTTTAGCCCTAAATTTGGCGCATGGTTCTTTTGCAAATAAACTTTCTTCTCATCACTAATCTTGAAAAAGGACATGTAATCTACACTGGTCTTTCTTTGTAAATTCTTCCTTCCTTCACAGGCACTTGACAGCCAGGTTGGCCCTTGGATGGAGGATTCATTTGACTCAGCATCTACTAAGTAACTATTTGAGAAACAATGCGTTTTACAAGGTAATTAGGTTTGGAGTATTTAACATCTATTTTGTAGTTTGATTCACTGTTGAAATGCATTAACAGTTTCTGTTAGTAGCTGGCATTTACTAATTAAATGGAAAACTTCTTGGGTATGCATTTTTTAAAGTTTTGTGCTTTTTTATTGTGCAAAATGGTTTTTAATTAGTTGAAGCTGTATATTTATATATATGTAGATAGTATTTCACATAATTCTTGTGTCAGCCATCAAAAGCCATAACTTCATGTCCAATATTTGTTCTTGCAGGTCTTTCATATGTCAAGCAAAAATATTGACGCAGATCAAAGAATAACTGATGATCTTGAAAAGCTAACCAGAGACTTGTCCGGACTGGTAACTGGAATGGTAAAGCCATTAGTAGACATCTTGTGGTGAGTACTTGGGTCAACTTTATTTAATTATTATGGTATAATACTAATTTCTTATTTGTAGAATGTAGAAAACTGATTTACTTAAGTGTTTTGTTCAATTCTACCACAAATTTTGAAATTCATTTGAAATGAATTCCACTATTTGGTACGATACAACTTAAAATGCAGAATTTAATTGAATTCCATATAATTAATGTTTGATATAATTCCAGAATTGAAATTCATTTGTCTTTATTTCGTAAACTATCCTCAAGAGTAAAACTCAACTCAACTCAACTCAACTAAGCCTTTATCCCAAAAATTTGGAGTCGGCTATATGGATTCGCTTTCTTCACTTTAAACGATTTTGGGTTAAATCCTATGTGTAATGCTTCTAGGTCATGTTGTACTACTCTCCTCCAAGTCAATTTAGGTCTACTCCTTTTTTTCTTTCTATCTTCTAACCTAATGTGCTCTATTTGTCTAACTGGAGTTTCCGTATGTCTACGCTTCACATGACCAAGCCACCTAAATTTCCCTTCTCTCAACTTATCTTCAATTGGCACCACTCCTACCTTTTCTCTAATACTCTCATTACGGACTTTATCTAGTCTAGTATGGCCACTCATCCACCTTAACATTCTCATCTCTGCAACTCTTATCTTAGATGCATACGACTCTTTCAGTGCCCAACACTCACTACCATATAACATAGCCGGTCGTATGACTGTATGATAAAATTTTCCTTTCAATTTATTGGGAATCTTACGATTACATAAAACTCCCGTGGCACGTCTCCACTTAAACCATCCGGCTTTAATCCTATGACTAACATCCTCCTCACATCCCCCACTACTTGAAGGACTGAGCCTAGATATTTAAAGTGATTACTTTGGGGCAGTATCACTCCATTCAAACTAACTCCTTCCCTATCACCAGTTTGGCCTTAACTGAACTTGCAATGCATGTATTCTGTCTTCGTTCTACTTAACTTAAAACCCTTTGACTCTAGAGTACTTCTCTAAAGTTCTAGCTTTCTATTGACTCCTTCTCGTATCTCATCTATCAGAACAATATCATCCGCAAACATCATGCACCAAGAAATACTCTCTTGTATATATTTCGTCAGTTCATCTAAAACTAATGTAAAAAGGTAAGGGCTTATGGCTGATCCTTGATGTAATCCAATTGAGATCGGAAAATCTCTTGTGTCCCCTCCCACTGTGCGCACAATAGTAATTGCTCATTCATACATATCTTTCAATACTTGAATGTACCTAATAGATACCCTATTTTGTTCTAACACATTCCATAAGACCTCTCTTGGAATACTATCATAAGCCTTCTCCAAATCAATAAAAACCATGTGTAGATCTTTCTTCACATCTCTATATTTCTCCATTAAGCTTCTAATGAGAAAGATCGCTTCCATAGTTGAATGACCGGGCATGAAACCAAATTGATTGAGAGAGATAGAAGTATCATGACGTAGTCGATGCTCCACAACTCTCTCCCACAACTTCATAGTATGGCTCATGAGTTTAATTCCCCTATAGTTTTGAGCAACTCTGTATGTCTCCCTTATTTTTAAAAATAGGTACTAAAATACTCTTCATCCATTCATCAGACATTTTCTTTGAGTTTAGAATCTTATTAAATAATTTAGTTAACCATGTCACTCCCATATCTCCCAAATACTTTCACACTTCAATTGGTATTTCATCGGGTCCACAGGTTTTACCCACTTTCATTCTCTTAAGTGCTTCTTTTACTTCTAAAGATCTAATCCTTCTAGTATAATTCACATTCTTTTCTATTGTTCTATAATCTATATTTACGCTATTACCATTTTGACTATCATTAAAGAGATCATTAAAATAATTTCTCCATCTTTCTTTAATGTCCTCATCTTTCACCAACACTTTTCCTTCTTTTTCCTTAATGCACCTAATTTGATTGAGATCTTGACATTTCCTTTCTATCCTCCTTGCTGATCTATAAATATCTTTCTCCCCTTCTTTAGTTTCAAGTTTCTCATATAACTTTGCAAAGGCCTGTGCTCTTGCTTGACTAACTGCCTTTTTTTGCCTCTTTCTTTGCTATCTTGTACTGTTCATATGCCTCATTATTATCACATTTAGGTAATTTTTTATACCATTCCCTTTTTCTCTTCACTGCCTTTTGTACTTTCTCATTCTACCACCATCTCTCTTTTGAGGGTGGTCCATGTCCTTTAGACTCTCCAAGTACTTTTCTAGCTACTTCTCTAATCTTTGATGCCATCTGTATCCACATATCATTGGCTTCCATATCCAGCTTCCATACTTCGGACTCGAGAAGCTCATTTTTGAACTTCACTTGCTTTACTCCTTTAAACTCTCACCACTTTGTTCAAGCTACACTATTTCTTCTGACCTTACTTGAATTGGTCCTAAACTTGACATCCAAGACGACCAACCGATGTTGACTTGTTAAAGCTTATCCTGGAATGACCTTGCAATCCTTGCATAGAGCTCTATTTGTCTTCCTAGTTAAGAGAAAGTCAATTTGGCTTCTATGTTGCCTACTTTTGAAAGTCACTAAATGTGACTATCTTTTTATAAAGTAGGTATTTGCTAGTATTAGGTCGTATGCCATAGCAAAATCCAAGATGCTTTTTTCCTCCTCATTTTGACTGCCAAAACCAAAACCTCCATGAACATCCTCATAACCTTGTCTATCACTTTCTACATGTCCATTCAAATCTCCACCGATGAAAACATTCTCTTCATTCGGTATGCTTTGCATTAAATCATCCATATCTTCCCAAAATCTTTGTTTACTCTCACTGGCTAGTCCTATTTGTGGGGCATAAGCACTAACTATATTTATTGTTTCTCCTTCTAGTACTAGCTTTACTAGTATAATTCTATCTCCTATTCTTTTCACAGTTATTACTGCATCTTTCAATGTCCTGTCTATGATTATACCCACTCCGTTCTTGTTTCTCTCCTTTCCTGTAAACCACAGTTTGTACCCTGAATTACCCACTTCCTTACTTTTCTCTCCTACCCATTTAGTCTCATGAATGCAAGCAATATTCACCCTTCTCCTTTCCAAGGTATCCACAAGCTCCATTAATTTTCCTGTAAGTGATTCAACATTCTAAGTATCAACCCTGATCATCCTCCTATCCTGCTCCTTCCTAATTGGTCTTCTTCTATGATATCTTCTATTGTTTTCTATGTCTATCTTGTGTTCTGTTTCACTATTTATTCTACTATCTGTCCTATGGACTAACTTCTTTACCCACACCCGTCCATGATGTGGGAACCCTTGCTCACTTAACACCACACTCGGGCGTTGGCATGGCACGTCGCTTTCGGTGAACGCCCTACACCCTTGCATATTTCTCACTATACCTGGGCTCCGATGTACCGCATCGTTAGTAGAGGACGCCCTAACGTTTATATCATTTGAATCCATATTATAGGGTGTGACGAAATTTTTACGCTAGTTATCACCTACCGCAACCCTCCTCCTTTATCCGGGCTTGGGACTGGTTAAGCGCAAACTACTTAGGCGGAGTTATCCTCAAGAGTAAAATTAAAAAACATATAATTTTCTGCAGGATTCAAAAAAAATCTTATACCTAATAAATTTATAACAATTAACAAACATATAAACCAATTAATAATATGGTAATAAATATAAAATAAAATAACATAAGAGATTTATATAACATAAATAGTGTCATTACTAAGTGCATGATAAACTTAAATGTTAAAAAGTAGGACAAATGTAAAATATTTTATATAGTAATAAATATAAAAAGGAGACTTTTTTAGGAAGAATTGTGTAAGGTGACAAATTGCTTTAAGGAAGAATTTAAGGATGATATTAATGGTACTTGGGCTATTTTTCTTTGAAGATTCGTACCATTTTTAATTTTTTAATTAATTAATGGTGCTTATTGGGTGTAGTAAATTCTGTTGATAACATTAGTGATTAAAGTTTTAAAGTGAATAATTTCAACATGGAGAGTGTATAAAAAGATGAATAATTGAGAGGAAATAAAAATAAGAGCATTTTAGTGCAAAAAAATTTATGTAAGTTATGTGGAATTCATTTCAAATTCCTTCAAGTTTGATAGGAATTGGTTTTATTTATAACCAATTTTTTGAATTTAATTCTTTTTTTTTTCTTTTCAAATCAAACAAACAAAACATGAAATTCAATTGAATTTCACAAAATTGTGTTTTGGAATTGAACCAAGCAAACTCTTAACATTCTGATAAGTACTCTCCCTATTTCTATGTGCCAATAATGTATTCCACTGCTCAATTTGTAAGGTTTACCTGGAGAATGAAGCTGTTAACAGGTCAGAGGGGAGTTGCCATATTGTATACTTATATGCTGCTTGGTCTGGGTTTTTTGAGAACTGTAACTCCTGACTTTGGTGATCTTGCAAGTCGAGAGCAACAACTTGAAGGAACTTTTAGGTAATTTAATCTCATATATGCCTTGTATATTTAGTGTTGTTATATATTTTACATGTTGGAGAAAGATTTACGTTTGAATATATATGATGATTGTAACAACCTTTGGTGCTGCCTCTTTCTGTAAAAATTGTTCTCACTTTGTCATGCATATATTAGGTTCATGCACGAAAGACTATGTACACATGCCGAGTCTGTTGCCTTCTTTGGAGGTGGTGCAAGAGAAAAAGCTGTAAGCTACTTGTGTTTTATCATTTTACTTAATTTTATACTAGAACTGGTCATATGCCTGTGCAATTATTGGATTTATTATTATGATATAATTTTATATATAATATGAAAATATTATTTATACATTGGTGCATGTAATAGTGTGTTTTCTTAAATAAATAACTTTTGTAGAAATAGAGTTTTATTATGAATATATTAAGGCATGTAATAATTATATCTTAAATAGTGACCCATCTTGTAATGTCAACTGTATGGAAAATTAGTCTTACATGGAAAAATACTAATTAATTAAGAAGCCAATTGTCAAGAAAAAAGACATGACACATGGCAAATTGTGGTGTAATATGAACTAAGCTCAACTTTATATATATATATATATATATATATATATATATATATATATATATATATATATATATAGTGGAAACGGCGGATTCTCCGGCTACATTACAATATCTCGCTCCTTATACAGGAGCAACTCTGGCTGAATATTTTATGTATTGTGAATGGCATACTTTAATCATTTATGATCTCTCCAAACAAGCGCAGACCTGATATATATGTTGGAGTGTAACGTTGCTTAATGTTTTGGGCATTGATCATTAGACTTAATCACTCATTATAGCTTTGAATACAGGATTTTACACATGGGAATTTTTAAAAATTTATGGAATATGTTACAATAATATCAGCTTTTATTCCAGATCAATACTCATATGGGAGTAACTTTTAGTATAATTCAAATTATTATTTATAAGTATTTACCTTTTGCCTATATGTTGTTTAAACCAATTGAAATTTTAGTAGACGAAAATCATCGTTTCTTACCGTGTTCCCCATCAGCATACATGAAAATTGAGAGGCATATAAGTATAAGCAAACTAAACTTGGTGATGGGGAGTCTAGCTTAGTGTGTAACTTGCAAGTTTGATATTCATGCTCCTAAGTCCATAATTTTCAACATGGTATCAGAGTCGATCATTATCTCGATGTTTGGTCACCAGTCATGCAAACTTCTCGCAAGATGTTCATGCCTGGGCGCAAGGGATTGTATTGTGTTACATTGACCAGGTATAAGGCAAGAGTGTTAAATAAAAAGATTTGGGCTTTTGGGGTTGAGTTAGATCTGGTCCACTTTGTTGGTATTGGAGTAGTGAGGCCTAAAGGCAGTAGTCATGAAGGTTTTGATTTTAGCAGTCGAAATGAGGAGGGAAAAAACATCCTGGATTTTCCTATGGCATACGACCTAATACTAGCAAATATCTACTTTATAAAAAGATAGTCACATTTAGTGACTTTCAAAAGTGGGCAACATAGAAGCCAAATCGACTTCCTCTTAACCAGGAAGACAAATAGAGCTCTTTGCAAGGATTGCAAGGTCATTCCAGGAGAGGTTTTGACAAGTCAATATCGGTTAGTGGTCTTAGATGTCAAGTTTAGGAACGATTCAAGTAAGGTCAGAAGAAATAGTGTAGCTCGAACAAAGTGGTGGGAGTTCAAAGGAGTAAAGCAAGTGAAGTTCAAAAATGAGCTTCTGGAGTCCGAAGCATGGAAGCTGAATATGGAGGCCAATGATATGTGGATACAGATGGCATCAAAAATTAGAGAAGTAGTTAGAAAAGTACTTGAAGAGTCTAAAGGATATGGATCACCCTCAAAAGAGAGATGGTGGTGGAATGAAGAAGTACAAAAGGCAGTGAAGAGGAAAAGAGAATGGTATAAGAAATTACCTAAATGTGATAATAATGAGGCATATGAACAGTACAAGATAGCAAAGAAAGAGGCAAAAAAGGCAGTTAGTCAAGCAAGAGCATAGGCCTTTGAAAAGTTATATGAGAAATTTGGAACTAAAGAAGTGGAGAAAGATATTTATAGATTAGTAAGGAGGAGAGAAATGAAATGTCAAGATCTCAATCAAGTTAGGTGCCTTAAGGATAAAGTAGGAAAAATGTTGGTGAAAGATGAGGACATTAAAGAAAGATGGAGAAATTATTTTAATGATCTCTTTAATAATAGTCAAAATAGTAATAGCGTGAATATAGACTATAGAACGATAGAAAAAAAATGTGAATTATACTAGAAGGATTAGATCTTTAGAAGTAAATGAAGCACTTAAGAGAATGAAAGTGGGTAAAGCCTGTGGACCCGATGGAATACCAATTGAAGTGTGGAAGTGTTTGGGAGATATGGGAGTGACATGATTAACTAAATTATTTAATAAGATTCTAAACTCAAAGAAAATGCCTGATGAATGGAGGAGGAGTATTTTAGTTCCTATTTTTAAAAATAAGGGAGACACACATAGTTGCTCGAACTATAGGGAAATTAAACTCATGAGCCATACTATGAAGTTGTGGGAGAGAGTTGTGGAGTATCGACGACGTCGTGATACTTCTATCTCTCCCAATCAATTTGGCTTCATGCCCGGTCGTTCAACTATGGAAGCGATCTTTCTTATTAGAAGCTTGATGGAGAAATATAGAGATGTGAAGAAAGATCTACACATGATTTTTATTGATTTGGAGAAGGCTTATGATAGTGTTCCAAGAGATGTCCTATAGAGTGTGTTAGAACAAAATAGGATATCTAGTAGGTACATACAAGTGTTGAAAGATATGTATGAAGGAGCAACTACTATTGTGCGCACAGTGGGAGGGGACACGAGATTTTCCGATCTCAATTGGATTACACTAAGGATCAGCTATAAGCCCTTACCTTTTTACATTAGTTTTAGATGAATTGACGAAACATACACAAGAGAGTATTCCTTGGTGCATGATGTTTGCGGATGATATTGTTCTGATAGATGAGACGCGGGAATGAGTCAATAGAAAGCTAGAGCTTTGGAGAAGTACTCTAGAGTCAAAGGGCTTTAATTTAAGTAGAACGAAGACAGAATACATGCATTGCAAGTTCAGTGAAGGCCAAACTGGTGATAGGGAAGGAGTTAGTTTGGATGGAGTGGTACTGTCCCAAAGTAATCACTTTAAATATCTCGGCTCAGTCCTTCAAGTAGATGGGGGATGTGAGGAGGATGTTAGTCATAGGATTAAAGCCGGATGGTTGAAGTGGAGACGTGCCACGAGAGTTTTATGTGATTGCACGATTTCCAATAAGTTGAAAAGTAAATTTTACCGTACAGCCATACGACCGGCTATGTTATATGGTAGTGAGTGTTGGGCATTGAAGGAGTCGTATGCGTCTAAGATAAGAGTTGCAGAGATGAGAATGTTAAGGTGGATGAGTGGCCATACTAGATTAGATAAAGTCCGTAATGAGAGTATTAGAGAAAAGGTAGGAGTGGTACTAATTGAGGATAAGTTGAGAGAATGAAGATTGAGGTGGTTTGGTCATGTGCAGTGTAGACATACGGAGGCTCCAGTTAGACAAGTAGAGCACATTAGGTTAGAGGATAGAAAGAAAAAAAGAGGTAGACCTAAATTGACTTGGAGGAGAGTAGTACAACATGATCTAGAAGCATTACAAATTTCTGAGGATTTAACTCAAAATCGTTTAGAGTGGAGAAAGCGAATTCATATAGCTGACCCCAAATTTTTGGGATAAAGGCTTAGTTGAGTTGAGTATAGAGCTTACAACCCTAATCAAGTTGGGAATAGAAATCCTAATTCAATTCTAATTAGGAATACCAAATAAGATAAATTAGAAAATAATAGACCTAATAATAATAAAATTTCTAAACAATAAAAACTCTTTAAATTTCTTAATTCTATAACAATTAAAATTCTTAAATAAAATTCTAAACTTCCTATTTTGCATTAAGTAGATTTAGGACCTGAAAACCTGGTGGGCTAAGCCCCAGTGAGCCAGACCTATGAGCTAAGTCCCAATGAGATCTATGAGCTAACCCAATGAGCTAGAACTTGAGTGCAGAGCCAAGAGAAACTAGACCCAAGTTAGATGGGCCAGCACATGCAATGGTAAGTGACAACTAGGCCTGTGAGCTTTGAGCTGAATCTAGCTACACTTGAGGGGGGAGTATTGGAATATCACTTGTGAGAACAAGTTCCACATTAGCAGTGTACATGAAAATTGAAAGGCATACAAGTGTTAGCAAACCAAACCAAAATGGCTTAGCCATTTTGGTGATGGGGATCCTAGTTTCAAGCATAGTTTAGCATATAGCTTACCAGTTTGATATTCACACTCTTAGGTCCATAATTTTCAACAATTTCTAAAACCTATTAAGCAGCTTGAAAATAGTGACCTGCAGATATTTAAACTGGAGAACTATTTAACGAGGTAGATTTCAGTTGACATGTTTGTGATGTTGCTATGATGCCAGTGATTTTTGGCATTATGACATTTATTAAAGTTGATTTTTGGTTAGAGAAATTTTTTGTAGCAGCTTTACTATCAATCACAGTCCAGTTTGTGTCAACCTTTTGTTTTGCAATATGCTTTAGGAAATATTTTGACTCCCTTTCTCAACTCTAATATTATGCCCTTTTTTAAGAATATATTTTATCATCCTTAATTTATAAGTTGTGTTGAGCAGATGATTGAGTCAAGATTCAGGGAACTGCTGGACCATTCTTTGTTACTTCTAAAGAAGAAATGGCTATATGGTATCCTAGATGATTTTGTCACAAAGCAACTCCCACATAATGTAACTTGGGGTTTGAGCTTGTTATATGCAATGGAACACAAGGGAGACCGAGCTCAGGTTTCAACTCAAGGTGAGATTAGATTGTAATTAACTTGAATTGCAACTTTCTTTTTATCACTCTCCCACATATTTGTTACACATTTTTCAGGTGAGCTAGCACATGCATTGCGGTTCTTAGCCTCTGTAGTCTCTCAGAGCTTTTTAGCATTTGGAGACATTCTTGAACTGCATAAGAAGTTCCTTGAGCTCTCTGGCAGTATAAATAGAATTTTTGAGCTGGAAGAGCTTCTAGATACTGCTCAGTCTGGTAAATTCTTCATTCTATTGATTGTATTCTTTATATTAAAAAAAAAAGGTTCCTTATTAATCCAATTTCCTGGGCCTTAGGGGGGAGAAAAAAAGGAGATTGGGACTTTCTTTTAATGTCATTCCAGCAGCAGGAAGAATTAACAGCTCTGCATATCATTGACAAATTGCAGTAAAAAAGACTTGAATTTGAGAAATACTGACAAGGAAAACATAAGTGCAGGATCAAATGAAACTAAATGGCTGTGTATTGCCAAAATAGAACAATTTACAGAAATTATCTAGCCCTAATACAAGTTAAAAGTAAAGGTGTGGAGATATTTATCGAGTAGGATCAGATAAAACACTTTGATTTGGTATATGTCAAGATGACATACAATTGTAACTAACATTAGTTAACTATCCTACATGTATCCAAGTTAAAATTGTCGTTATGTAGGAGTAGGTTGTTTTGTTTGTATAAGTATGCATTCAATATTCTGATAAAGGAGCTGATATGTTCTGAAGACAAAATCTGGTAATTGCTTGGTTTTGTGCACTTGAGAAGGTTTTGCCTTCATATTTCTTTGGAAAGGTCTGACTACTAAAAATGCTTTTATGCAACTCTGGTCTTTTACATTTTTGCTAAGCTTGCTTTGTGCACTCTAGTGCTTAAAAAAAATATCCAATAATAATCATCCTTTTATCTGGACTTCTCAGTGAGATAAAAAGGATGGATATTGGTTTGGAATTTTGAAGGCCTTTGCCCATGAGATGCATGGCTGCATATTTATCAAGAAGTTTTTTCACTGAATGAAGCAACCATGTGTAGAAGGACCATTAATCTCTGAACATAATGAAGGAAGTGATCCATATAGCTAACCCGAACAAGCCTAGGATTGAAGCTGAGTAGAGTTCAGTATTTTAACAAGGCAAAATAGGGCTAAAAAAAGGGATGGACTAGCCACTAGGTACAATGAAACGGAGCATAGAATAACTAGAACTAATACAACAGAATCAAAGGCCATATAGACAAGCTAGGACAAGTGACAACCTCAACTCCTAAATCAACTCCCTAGTAATGCTGTTCTCTTTCTTCCATTAGTTTACTAATTGTTATTCCTTTTCCTATTTTCATTCGATGCCAGTGTCCTCAACTCCTAAATCAACTTCCTAGTAATGCTGTTCTCTTTTTTCCAGTAATTTACTAATAGCTATTCCTTTTCCTATTTTCATTAGATACCAGTGTTTTTCTTATTTTTTGTCTTAGAAATGAATTGGAAAATATAGATGAAACTCATCTTCAGGAGTCAGGAGTTAAAGAATCTAAATATCCGAGACAACTTGCCTCAGCAATGCAATGCCACTGAGAGGCATGAAACTGGTTTCGATGGAGTAGATCAATTTCATATATAAACTTGTATGTATACATTGAAGTAGAGTTATTCCTTCTGTAAAATATTGAGCAATTATAATTCCAATGTGGTATAACCAGCTTTATCTTTATTCACTTGCATATTATCGCATCAGTCATTATCTATGGATGCTCAAAATAATTCATTACCTTTGTTTTTATTTGATTTTATCCTGTCAGGGGATTGGTTGGTTGATAAACTATCTCCATCTAAGGAGAGTGATAGTAATGCGAAAGATGCCATTTCCTTTGTGGAGGTTGATATCATTACACCTGCACAGAAATTGTTGGCAAGGCGGTTGACATGTGACATAGTACGAGGAAAAAGCTTGCTTGTCACAGGTAGTGAATTAATTTCTTTATCTACCTTTTTATGCAAATTTACATCTGATGCTCTTGCATTATTTTTATCATTGTACAAACTTAAAGCTGACATCATATCAAATGATTAAGGTCCAAATGGAAGTGGGAAAAGTTCTATTTTCAGAGTCCTTAGAGGTCTTTGGCCCATTGTGAGTGGCAGACTTGCCAAAGCATCTCAACTTAATAATGAAGATAGTGAATCTGGTTGTGGCATCTTCTATGTTCCTCAACGACCATACACATGCTTAGGAACCTTGAGAGATCAAATTGTATATCCTCTCTCTCACGATGAAGCAGCACTCATGACATTAAAGTTGCATGGCGAAGGTAAAGTACTTGAATACGTTGTAAATCCTTGATGTTTTCAAATGTCTCCTGTATACATGGTTGAAAGTCTAAATTGATGCATCTGGTAAGGCATGCATACGTTTTACACTCCTAACATTTTGGTTAATCAACAAATGAGGTTTCACTATTACATATATACGTATGAATGTCGAACGTAAAATATATATGTTTATTTATTAAGGACAAACAAATATATGGATGTTGAAAATTTTGGTAAAAGTATGTTAAATGATAAAAGTAGTTCTTTTTTCATCTTTGATGCAATTATTAATATGTATATTTTTTTTGTTGAACATGAGTTAAGTGATTTCATTAACAAGGGAGAGAGAGAACCTAGCATTACAATACCGTAACTCAAAACACAACCCATATGAGGCCTGAGGGTGCTATCCATGAAGTGTTACAGTGCAATGGAATTATGGGAATGGAATTTCAGCTCCTAATTGTGGGAGGGATGTGCACCAAATTTCTTCATCAGGCAGGAAGTGAGCTGGACTTGAATCTCTCATTTTGAAGAGAAACATGGGCTTCTCCATGCTTTGGGTTCCAAATCTAGATTCTTCACACACAAAAGGTTGGAGAAGTCTTGAAAGTTTTCTACTTTGGCTCGTTGTGAAGATCTAATCCAGGAAACCAGCAAACAGACCTCAGGTGGGGAAAGACCAAAATCGAAGAAAAGCTCAGATTTGGACACAAAAAAGGCAAACCTCTACAGAAAAACTCTCCAAATCCAACCAAGAAACGATTAATCTGAAGTGAAAAGCATTAAAAAACTAAAGAAAGAAGGGGGATGGGAGGTATCTCATGAGGAAGAAACTTGAGAGCGAAAATAGAGAGAAAAATGCAGTGAGAACAAATATCTTTTGATACATTTGAAAATGTTGTGAAACTGAATTTGTTGGGGAAAACAAATGGTTGCTGCTCCTTTGCTCCATTTTTTCAGGGAGCCTTGGAATTCTAAATCTTTCCCTCCCTCTTTCTCTCTTACTTTCAACTGTGGTCATTCAGGGAGATGCTAAACATTGGCTAAATGCCAAATTTAAGTTTTGATTAGTTTTCAATGTTCAAACATCTTCATCTAAAGATGCCAGCTCCTTTCATTGCATACAGCTATTTAGGAGCCTTTTTTTTTTTTTTTTTTTTTTTCGGTTAAGAAGTACTGAATCATCTCTTTTTTATTGTTCAAGTAAAGTTTGTAGAGTGATTTTGTAATTTGCATGCCCAGTGCTCAGTGCTCATAGTGGTGTTATGATTTTCTGAGATGTAATTTCTCCGTTCTGTTGCCCCTCTTGTATTCTGATTGTGCTAAATTTCAGATAAAATATCTGGTGACACCACAAAGATTCTCGATGCACGCTTAAAAGCTATTCTGGAGAATGTTCGATTAAATTATCTTCTGGAAAGGGAGGAAGGTGGTTGGGATGCTAATTTGAATTGGGAAGATATTCTCTCTCTTGGAGAACAACAGAGATTAGGCATGGTGAGTAAAGCTAATCTGTGCTATCTTCATATTTAAATGGAAGGGACAGGATTGCACAATTGGATTCCTGAACTTTTTGACTTGATGCTTTTGTTTTACAAGGCACGCCTATTCTTTCACAAGCCCAAATTTGGCATTCTTGACGAGTGCACCAAGTATGTTATTTTTCTTAACCTCACCTGAAATTTTATCAACTACATAAATAATGGTATGTTAATCACATGTGTATTTCTTTTTTCTTAGTGCCACAAGTGTTGATGTTGAGGAACAACTTTATAGGCTTGCCAAGGATATGAACATCACAGTTGTTACATCCTCACAGGCAAGTGGCATGTTTATTTTAATGGAAAATGAAACCATGGTGTATGTGATCTGATGAGATCAAGTTCTCTAGCAGTTGCATCGGGGTCATGTTTAGAACATCTTGTTTGTTTTGATTTTATTTTGAAAGCACAAACAATTTTCATTGCAATACTTACGATAAATATATTAATTTACAGAAATGTGACGTGGTCATCCTCCAACTAGGTGTTTTAGCTTTTGTATTTTTACTAGAATTTAATGCTCTTCCCTCAACTGTTCCTTTTTCTTTTCAGCGTCCTGCTCTAATACCATTCCACTCTGTGGAATTACGGCTTATTGACGGTGAGGGTAACTGGGAGCTTCGTACAATAAGGCAATAACTTGACGGTAATATCAGCATTTCTTGATTTAATCTGTGTGATTAATGGCATTAGATCTCATATGCAGATTACCATTCAGAATAGAATATATTTATACAGATTTCAGTAAGTTGTTTTGCTCAATGCATGAGTATGGCCGAGGGAACCTGCCAACCATGCTTTGAGTATTCCGTGAAATAGGATCTGATCGTTTTTCATATAAATCATCAGAGCATAGGATGAAAAGAAAAGCCGATCGCATAAGCAGTATCTCCAGAATCATTAAAATTAAGGATAATCATACAGGGATGTCATTTAGCATAGTGATTCTGTACAGTTTTGTTATATTTTCTTCTCTCTTTTGGGAAAATATGCCCATTGTATTGTAAGAATTGAATGCTTGATTATTTGAATTGGACTTATATCAATAAAATTGCAGGACAAGGATACCTATTTTACTGTCTTGTTTTCCCTCTAGGTAAAAATTATGACAAGTCAAAATATGATTTTTTTTTTTTTTTTTTTTTTTTTTTTTTATTTGAAATTAAGGTAACACATTTTTATTGGCAAGAGCAAACTCTCTTTATATATATATATATCACCAAAGCATCTACATCCCAGTAACTTCGCTCCTCTAATTTGATTTCAAATTTTTAGAAAGAATATACTGACTAGAAAGGCCTAACAATTACCTTCTGCTCAATATAGGTTTACAATGAGTTGAATATTTTTGAATATTTAATATTTTATAGGTATTCAAAACAATGATAGTATGTAATTCAGTTTTGAGTTTCTTAACAAAATCATAATATTTTTATTATTACATGTTAAGGTTATATGTTTTATGTACGCATTCTGGGATTTCGAAGGGCCGACTCTTCAACGCTAAGACACTCGAAATATTGAAACTATTAATTGAATTTCATTAAGAATTTTTTTGCCACCATTTCTAGCTCAATCTGTGGATATTGGTTGATATTAATATGAAAAAGAGGAGAAATTATACTCTTATCAATACAATATAATTTTATGTGGATAGTCCTATATAAAATAACAATTTATAGAAAGTAAAACTTGTCAATAAAAATAGATGCTTAAAAAATATAGCAATTCATTTTTGTCATAAGATGCTTAACTGAATTAACTGGAATTATTCAAAGATTAGACTTAATAGTTTTAAAGAAAATCATTCTAAGTGTTTTCATTCAATTCATTAGATAATATTTTTGTGTTTTCTGTACTGAAAAATAATTTTTTTTAATTACTTAGAGATTTAAGGGAATTATTTAACTTTTTAACGAAGACAACTTCTACGATCATAGAGGAAACATAGATAGAGAATAAGAGAGAGAAGGGTGTGGGTACAGAGGAGAAGAAACATAGAAACTGAAAAATAAAAAATGATAAAAGAGAAATGAGGAAGAGAAGATTAGAGTTGTTTATCAGGGTTAACTAATTAGTTTCACTAAATAGAAGGAATAAAAAGACTTTGACCGGCATTGACTAACTAAAAAAAATTAACTGAGGGACTAAATAGTTTAACAGAAGTAAAATATAAAACATGGGGCCTAAGTTGTTAGTTTTATTAAAATGCAGGGACTACTATAATTTATTGCTTTGTTCCATTTACTTAAATATTAGTGAATTTTAAAAGGGTGAGTAACTTCTTAATTGTAATTTATACTTTAAACATGATTAATCCTCTACATCTACCTATAAATTTGGGCGAAATTTCCCTAGTGCTTTTCTTATATCATTTTATGATGAAATTTTTAAATATTTTAGATTTTATTTGAATAGGTGTTCATTTGATGGATTTGTTTTAAATATCACCAACAATCATTTATTTATTTTATATGATCAAGCTACTTCATTCTAAGAAATCGATTCATTTCACTTATAATTGCTGAAGTTTGATTTTGTAATATTGTCTTTTAATTTTAATTATATTTTAAAACTCTCCCAATTTTGACTTAAAGTAATAGTAAAACTAGTTTTACCGGTTACTAAATTTTTTTGTTCTTTTAAAAATGAAAAAATTGATAATGTAACATATCTAAGTTGGTATTTGATGCATAAAAATTAATAAAATAAATAAATATATATTATCTTTCAATGCTCTTTCTCTCTTATGAATATGCACCTCTTTACCTCTTGCCACTTTTGCCATGGGACACCCCCCTCACCTTTACTCTCTGTCGCATCCCTTTCTCCTTTACAATCTTAAGCACATTCCCTATCCCCTTCCTCTCTCCTGCTTTTCTACCCTTTCCTTGTTTTCGCTGCTTAAAAGGTCACCTCTCTTAATCTTAGCTTTTGAGCGTATTTTTAGTGATAGAAGTCATGATCAGATCAAAGCTTACTTTGACCATCACTAGTAAACCCTAAGTTTTATTTCCTAATTGATAGTGACTTCAACAATAGTGAAAGGAGGGAGAGTTAATTAGAGACACTTACCAGAGAAAAATGTTTGATCAAGCAAAACTAGTAAGTGAATATAATGGCATTGGACTCCTTTTGACATCACGCTTCTAGCCACAAACGTCTTTGACCAAAACAACCACTGGCATCATTGGTGGCATTGGTGGTATGGACAGTGGCATTGGACATCTTTCAATATTAAGCTTCCAGCCACAATAATCCTTGACCAAACCAACTGCTAGAAGCAATGGTGGTATTGGCAGTGGCAATGGTGTTAGCATCCTCCTCCTCCTCCTCCTCCTTCTTCTTCTTCTTCTTCTTATTCCTACCTGTTGTTGCTTCATAGTTCCTATTGAGGTTGTTCTAAAAATTCAAGCACTTGGTTACTGTTTCCATGAATTCTGGTGTGAAAGGATACCAACTTAAGAGCTCTTTGTTCAAGACTGCAGCCATTTCTTTTAAGGAAAAAGCAATGGTAGATTAGATTTTGGTTGAAAAAAAGAAAATTCTCCTAAGAAAATGTAATTCTTTCCACTTATAGTGTACTTTAGTGCCATCTTGGGTTTGTTTATTTTTTCTTTTTGGATTTAAGATATTCTTTAATTCTTGACTTTGGGTTTTCTAGTTTTCTAATAGCTGATTTTTGTGTTATTCATGTTAGTGGAATATAGATTTTAACATTGAATTTGTTAATTTTTGTTTGCACCTTGAATTTGTTGATGTTATTGATGTTTGTAGATTTTGAATTTTGTTGATTGTGGAATTTAATGAGAGAATGTTAACACTGGCTATGTCCATGTTTAAAGTAAGTGAACAAAAGGGAAACAAGATGGATGGTTAGAGATCATGCTAAGCCTTGAAAGACGACCATGAAGCCATAAATAAACCTTGACCAATTTGAAGGCAAACAAGTAAGATTTGATAGCTTTACACTAAATGGGGAAAATGGTCGATTGGGGTGCTAGAGGAGTCCTTTCAGCTTAAAGTCTCAAGGGTTTGAGACTCGAAACAATCAGAAGCCAAGATAAGGAGTCATAAGGACATAAGAACCTTATAATGAACTTTAGAGTGACTAGTGAGTGCTTAACAAGGCAAACAGTTGATTGCCATGAAGGCATGCTCATAAGTGGCCAATTAACATATCAAAATCATCTTCTAAGCATTCTAAAGTCACATCTAAATGCTTAGGATGATTGAAGACCTGTATTCGAGACCATTTTTGGGCTTAAAACTTTTAATAGTACCTATAAGCAACCAAGGATTCCTAATTAATAGAGGAATGGTTGATTGGCTTGGAGAAGAGTGTAAAAGTGTGAGAGTCAACCAAGTAAAAAAGTGACTCAGCTAGACATAACTACATTATGTATAGGAATCACAAATCACTTAGGACTTTTATATATCATTGTCAACCTTTGCAAATCGAAGGCCAATCTTCGTCCGGCTGGAGGAAACCTTTACATGCCTCTGTTACCTTTTGACACACTTGCAATCACACCCTCAATAAAACAACACACTCGAAGAATATAAGTTAAAATATATTTTTAGCATGCCCAATAATACTTATTGAATAGTAAAAATGAGACAACTCAAAGCACGACTTGAACTATCTATTCACAGAAAATACTTAGTCCAATAACATGATGGATGAAAACCCAACTTGCCAGCAATTAGTGTCACATGTAGAGCAAATGATGTGACTGCTAAGGGCTCAAAAATTTCACTAACTCTTAGACCAAAGCATGACCAAGGAGTGATCAAGTCATATGTAGAAGGAATGATTTGCAATAATATGAGCTAGACTAATAATCAAGATTTAAGCATATTTGGAGTGAGGAGAATAAAGCCTAAAAGATGTTCAACTTGGAAGCATGAGTTGTGTTTATTGCATGGGACTGGAAGACACAAAATCAAGCCCAAGAAGTCCAGGTTGGCATTTAAGAAGCTAGGTATCATTAAGAGGCGTTGTTTATCCTTTTAGAAGTAACTAAGATTTAGGCTTAAATTAAGGAGACACTTATCTTATCCATCTGAGTCCTATCCAATCACACCTAATCCTATCCAAACTTGGAAAAAAAGTCCGAGATACCTCATGCCTACAAAAGTGATGTTTTTGATGTTGGTTGGCTGTTTGGTGAATATAAGATCAATTTCCTATCTTTAGGCAAGATTCAAGGAAGCCTATTACTATCTTACAAGATAAGTCTAAAGCTAAATTGAAGAAGAAAAACAAAATCCATCTTTATCTCTTTACCTTGGCATGTGGAAGATGACTGGCCAAATTAAAGACTTTCCTTTTTTTCCTAACCATTTCATTATTTTTAGTGGTTGAAGTTTACTCTTTATCAAAGCCTTTGCTTTGTTTCTTTCACTTGTCACTTTTAAAGTGTGGAATGAGATTGAGTGACTTATCACCTATTGGTACCTTAGTTATTGATCTTCTTCTGTGGCAAAATACTTCTTATCAAAAGGACATCAATTACCACCTTGGTTTTGGAGTTCTTGTGGCATGTTCCAACTTATCAAGTTCTCAATTACAAGTTTATCAATTCTTTTTTCTACCTTTCTTTATTGTCTTGTTATGTTCATAAAATCAAATAAAAATTCATTCTTCTTATTAGCAATTGTTTCAAGCTTTGATCCTAAGTTCTATTTTGTTCCAATTCATTTAGTTTGTTACTTCAAATTGGCATGTTTAATTTTGTTCCTCTTGTGTTCTATTTGCTTCATTTTAGTTAACTTGTTCCCAATAGTGGCATGTTTTGTTCCATCTTCAAAGTGAATTTATTCTTTTTGTTAATTCCTTTGGTTTGTTCTTGTCCATTCCATACAACTTATTATTTTTTTTTTATTAAGTTATTTAATCCTTACATTAGTGCTTGTTTGATTCGAATTTCGTTTAATCTTTATTGTTCCTTAGCTACCAAAAACGATCTTTCATCTTTAGTGTGTTTTGGCACATTAGCAAACATTGGAGTAGAACCAACACTTAAGGCAATAACTCGAGTTGCTAATCCCATCCAATCGCAAGGACAGTGTTGCTAACCTTATGAATGAAGGACATGCTTACACTTATCAAGCTTAATCCTCTTAACTGATGGTGCTCACCGATAGAAACATGGATGTCTTCAAGAACCATCTCACTCAAAAACTACTAAATCTCAATTGACATGATGTGGGCGGCCAGTTTTCCTACTCCTTATATTAGTTTAGGTACATCTTCCTATAACACTACCATGGATATAGGATATTAACACCTCGAGAGGTGGATGATTGACTGGAGTTGCCATTTGGATGATAAATGGGATAAAATTTTTAGAAGGACATGGGCAATGACTCTACCTTGCACAGGGGTCCACTACCCTTCTCTTACCATGAACCTAATGGCTTAGGTTTGGGATAGTGGGTGTAGAAGAGAGAAGGTGTTAGGCACCCTTTCCACCTAGACTTATCTTAGAATAAGGTTTATCCTCCACTTATGTTTCTTATAGCCTGTCTTATTATTTCTTTATTGAAGTTCTTAATCATTCAAAATGCAAATCTAATTTAAACAAGTGCACGTTGTTCAATTAAGCACACTGTAACCATTTCTTACATGTTTTGTAGCCTTAAACAGGTCTTGTTTCTATATTAAGAGTGGTTACCATATTTATCCTGTTGCTCTATTTATCATGTTTCTAGATCAATTTAATGCTTTAGGTTGCTTGGCACACATTGAAGACAATCAAAGAATAAAATAACCGCTAAGTATGCTTTCACGTGTCTCTAATAAAGAAGAGGAGAAAAGATTATAAGACCTTTAAAAAATCTATAACTAAAAAAATGGAAGGAGAAATGATTTACAAAGCCAATAAACTTTTAAAAGAAAAGTCCTAAGTTTTATTACATGGCCCATTTGGCCCAATACACCATGTAAGAAGCCTTGAAATCATCTTTGTGTTTTGGCCCACATCTGGTGCTTCTAGGTTTGCCTTATTAGTGCTTGGTCCAACTTGCCACTTTTGGTTCTCACTTGCCTTATTGGATGAGATCTTACTTACCTTGTTTCAAAACTTACCCTATTTAAATAAAGAAAGAAATTAATATTACTTACCATAAGGGCTATGCATGGTTCGTAGGGGTTCTAAATTGAATTAAAGAACCATACCAAAAAAAAAAAGGTTGCCGTAAGAACTGAATCGTACCAGACCAAACTTATATTTACTGTTTGGTTCAGTTTTGGTTCTTAATCAATAACCGGGCCAGAACAATAACGAAACCGAACTACAATTGAACCAAAGAATCGCTTTATACATATGTTTTTTTTTTATAAATATTTTATAATTTGAATAAAATTATGAATATTTATATGTAATTAAGATGGTAATATATATATATATATATATATTATCTTTTATTTTTCTAACTTTTTAAAATATTTTAGTGTTAAATACATTAAATGATCTTATAATCCTTAATCATATGACTAAATCACATGTGGTCATATAATATACTTTTTAATTCTTAATTATATATGTCTTTTTTATCTAAAGACTAAATAATTAAGAAATATGTAAAAGATAAAGCAATATTCTTATTAAGTAATATATTTTTGATATTATTATTATTATTTTTAATGTTAGTATTTTTTTTTTCATATTAGAAATTTAATATTGCATTTTTTTTTTAAAATGAACACAAGAATATTGTAGTTTTAGGTGTAAAATAAATATTTGAAATGAAATTAGAAGCAAATTTTCTGCGATCTTGGGGCAAGTGTGAGTTTAATGCCTCTATCAATATGCAAAAAGCTGGAGATCGGAGAACTGAAGCCCATGACAATTTCACTGCAATTGGCTGATTGATCTGTTAAAAATCCTGTGGGCATACTTGAGAACATCCCCATCAAAGTGGGCAAATTCTTCATTCCAGTAGACTTTATTGTCCTCAAGATGGAAGAAGATGTTCAGATCCTTATCATCTTGGGAAGACCATTCTTGGCAACCGCCGGAGCAATCATACGTAAAAAATGGGCGACTAACCCTTAAGGTAGGAGAAGAAGAAGTGGAATTCAACTTGTTCGACACAATGAAGCACAAATTCTAACCTGATGAATGCTTCAAGGTTGACATAATTGACAAACAAGTTGAAGAGGAATTTCATAAGATACATCCTAAAGATCCTCTTGAAACATGAGGGAAGACCATTCTTGGCAACTGCCGGAGTAATCATAGACGTAAAAAATGGGTAACTAACCCTTAAGGTAGGAGAAGAAGAAGTGGAATTCAACTTGTTCGACACAATGAAACACAAATTCGAATCTGATGAATGCTTCAAGGTTGACATAATTGACAAACAAGTTGAAGAGGAATTTCATAAGATACATCCTAAAGATCCTCTTGAAACATGCATTGTGCACAGCCACACAGTGAATAATGAAAACACAAAAATAGCAGCTTGTGCACAACAGTTAGCAGCTCATCCACCCCTACCCTTAGCTCAAGCTTTCGAGATGGAGAAGTTGAAGGAGAAACAGCCCAAGGGCAAGCCCCAAGAAAATGCCAAATAGGTAGAACTGAAACCTCTCCACTCCTCACTAAGGTACGCATTTATGGACTCAAACTCTAAATATCCTGTTATAATCAATGCTAGCCTGTCTAAGATAGAAGAAGAAAAATTGCTAAGAGAACTTAGGACCCATAACAAGGCCATAGGGTATAAAATAGAAGACTTGAAAGGGATTAACCCCTCGATTTGCATGCATAGGATACCCATGAAAGAAAATGGTAAACCCACTATCGAGCACCAAAGAAGACTTAACCCAAACATGAAAGAAGTAGTCAAGAAAGAAATTTTGAAAATATTAGATGCAAGTATCATATACCCAATTTCTGATAGTAAATGGGTTAGTCCAGTACATGTAGTTCCTAAGAAGGGTGGGACAACTGTTATCCAAAATGCAAACAATGAACTAATCCCTACTAGGGTAGTCACTGGATGGCGAATGTGCATATATTATAGGAAATTGAACAGTGCCACCAGAAAAGACTATTTTCCTCTCCCTTTCATTGACCAAATGTTAGAGAGGTTAGCGAAACACTCTTACTTTTGTTATCTAGATGGGTACTCGGGATTCTTTCAAACTCCTATTCACCTAGAAGACCAAGAAAAGACCACATTCACATGCCCTTATGGAATATTTGCATATAGAAGGATGTCCTTTAGTCTTTGTGATGCCCCTGCTACCTTTCAAAGATGCATGATGGATATTTTTTCTGATTATATTGAAAATATTATGAAAGTTTTTATGGATGATTTTTCTATCTATGGAACTACTTGTGATGATTGCCTAGCTAATTTATCTAAGGTGTTGTAAAGATGTGAAGAATCAAACCTAGTCCTAAATTGGGAAAAATGCCACTTCATGGCAAGGGAAGGTATAGTTCTGGGACATTTGATATTAGAAATAGAAATTGAGGTTGATAAGGCAAAAATTGAGATTATTGAAAACATGCCACCGCTAACATCAGTCAAGGGAGTGCGAAGCTTTTTGGACATTCAGGGTTCTACAGAACATTCATTAAAGATTTTTCCAAAATAGCTAAGCCACTTACCAACCTGTTGAGTCAAGATGTTCCTTTTGATTTTGATGAAAATTGCCTTGTCTCTTTTAACAGGATCAAAGAAGCCCTGATCTCAGCACCAATAATGCAGCCACCAGATTGGGAGCTACCATTCGAGGTGATGTGCGATGCGAGTGACTTTGCAGTTGGAGCGGTGCTGGGGCAAAGAAAAGATAAAAAGCTCCATGCCATTTATTATGCCAGCAAGACACTCGATGATGCGCAAATCAATTATGCCACCACAGAGAAGGAATTCCTAACAGTGGTGCTTGCAATGGACAAATTCAGATCATACTTAATTGGGTCAAAAGTCATTGTATTCACTGATCATGCTGCCATTTGGTACCTTTTGAACAAGAAAGAGGCGAAACCAAGGCTGATTCAATGGATTTTACTCCTGCAAGAATTTGACCTTAAAATCAAGGACAAAAAGGGATTCGAAAATGTAGCAACTGACCATCTTTCCAGGCTGAAATTGGAGTACACAGGGGACTTTGAGGACTTGCCAATTGATGATTCATTTCCTGATGAGCAATTACTAGCATTCTTTCAAGCTCTATGGTATGCTGATTTTGTTAATTTTCTTGTATGCAGGGTATTACCTCCAAACATGACTTATCAGCAAAAGAAGAAATTTTTGCATGATGTGCGGTTCTATACATGGGAGGGACCTGTGTTGTACAAGAGATATAATGATGGGCTGATAAGAAGATGCATACCGGAAGAGGAAATAGAGAGCATTCTGCAACACTGCCATTCATCACTATATGGAGGACACTTTGGCACTTCAAAAATAACAGCCAAGATATTGCAAGCAGGGTTTTACTAGCCACATTTGTTTAAGGACGTGAGATCCTTCGTTCTAGCTTGTGATCAATGCCAAAGAACAGGTAACACTTTAAGAAGGAATGAAATGCCACTGCATGGTATACTTGAAGTAGAATTGTTTGATGTATGGGGGATAGAATTCATGGGTCCATTCCCCTCTTCCCATGGAAATAAGTATATTCTGGTTGGTGTTGATTATGTGTCAAAATGGGTAGAAGCAATAGCCACATCAACTAACGATGCTAGAGTGGTCACAAGGTTTCTTAAGAAGAATATCTTCACAAGATTTGGTACACCACGAGCAATAATCAGCGATGGAGGATGTCACTTCTGCAACCAACAATTCGAAACACTATTAAAAAAGTATGGAGTGACTCACAAGGTGGCCACACCTTTTCATCCTTAAACTAGTGGCCAAGTAGAAATCTCAAACAGGGAACTGAAGCAGATTCTAGAGAAAACTGTAAACCAATCTAGAAAGGACTGGTGCATGAAGTTAGATGATGCACTATGGGTATACCACACTGCATATAAAACCCCAATTGACACAACACCCTTCCAACTGGTTTATAGAAAATCATGCCATCTCCCTGTCAAACTTGAGCATAAAGCTTACTGGGCAATTCAGATCCTAAACTTTGACCTCAAAGTTGCTGGTGAAAAAAGGCTCCTACAACTGAATGAGTTGGAAGAAATATGACAGGACGTATATGAAAATGCCAAAATCTTTAAAGATAAAACCAAAAGATGGCATGATAGGCGCATTGCAAGGAAAAAAATAAAAGAAGGAGACCTTGTCCTATTATTCAACTCTAGATTGAAACTCTTTTTAGGGAAGCTGAAATCGAGATGGTTCGGACCTTTTAAGGTCACTCAAGTCTTCTCGCATGGAGCAGTAGAAGTGTGGAGTGAAACCTCAGGAGCATTTAAAGTCAATAGGCAGAGGCTGAAGCCTTGCTTTCAAGGAGAACCCATAGATAAGGGAGTCAATTGCACCTTCGAAGACCCTCTTGACAGATCATAAAAGATGAAAGCAAAGTCCAACTAAAGACTATAAATAAGCGCTTTTTGGGAGACAACCCAAAATTTTTCTGAACTTTTCTTCTTTCCCTTTCTTATTTTGATTTTTGTTTTAAGTCATTAGTATTTCATTTTGTAGGACCTTCCGGAAAAGCAAGAAGCTGGAAGTAAGAGAGTAGAGGAATCATCAAGTTAAAACCACACAAGAAAAAAATTGAACAAAACCGGGGAAGTAGCTCTATTGCTAACCTTTACATCCATTTTATGCATTGTGGTGAGAAAAATTTTTCATAAGGGAAAAATTGGAGAATCAGAAAATTACACGCATCATGTATGGATTTCACACGCCCCATGTAAGTTTTTGGAAGTCCGTAAAACTCTTACAAATTTTAACTCTGAGGGAGACAGGAAGTTACACGGGTCATAGCCCAATTTACACGGGTTGTGTAATATTGCTAGCAGAATAACTTAAGGGCAGAAAGTTACACGGATCCCCTTTGTACCTTACACGGGCCGTGTAACATGTGTAGCAAAGCAACTCGAGAGGTAGTAAGTTACACATGTCCTAGAGCTCATTTACACGGGCCGTGGACTGTGACAGAACTTGAAATTTTTGGGTAGAAACTTACACGGCCTTACATGTTAAGACCTGTGTATCATGTCGTAGACGCGACTCCTGGAGCACAAAATTCGCGAAATGAAGAGTCCTAACGGCTCTTTAAATACACCATTCGCCTTGAAACAGTTCATAAAGACAATACCCTTTATCTCCACCCCTCATAGTCTATAAAAACCCCTCAAATCTCTTCTCCCTTCACTAAACCCTAGTTTTCTCTTTCCCAAAACTGATCAATGGCTCCTACAAAGCGATCTGCACGAAGAATGGGCTCTTCCTTAAGGCAAGGAGGAGAATCCTCACCTTCTCCCCCTCAGCCGACACCCCAACACCCAAGAACAAGGGTAGCCTCTCCTCAACCAGCCCATCCTCAACCATAACCTGCTCAACTAGCCCCACCGCAACCCCAGCCATGAGCTGTTCCACAACCCGAAATCTCCATTCCTTGGGGATTTCGTGATGATGCCCATAAGGCCATGTGCATCCGGCTTCACACCTGAAAAATTAGCTCCATAAAATACATGGATTTCACGCTATTGGAGCAAATCGGGCAGTAAGACGAGATCAACGGACTCCTTGACAGCATCGGATGGACAAGGTTTGCCCAACTCCAATTCCCTGCATACCGGGACACCACACTAGAGTTTTTGGGCGGTTTTAAGGCCACCTTATGGCCTAGCGACAGGGAAGATAGAGGCAGAATTGAATTTCGCCTCCTTGGTATCGACCGAGTAATGAATGTAGATGAGTTTAATGCCATCTTCAGCTTCGACAGTACCGACCACCAAGAGATCCCTCGGAACCGTATGCTCTACAATAGCATTAACTTCTGGAGTTCCATAGCCCCGAACACGGAGCCTTATAACTCCAGCAAGTCAAAATCCTTGGGTATCACCAGTCCAGCCCTGCATTACATGCATCGATTAGCCGCCCACACCATCATGGGCCATGGTGACAGCCTTGGCGTGGTAAATGCCAGCGAGCTCTTTTTCCTGTGGTGTATGGTCGCCGGGTAGCGCTGCAGCACCGACTTCTTTTTGTGCAACCACCTCTGCCACCTCTGTCATTAGCCTACCGGGCACATCGTGCTTGGTGGCTTCATCACAACCATCGCCCTCCACTTCAAATTCATCCCAGGACATCATAAGCTGCGCTCCGTCAGCGAAACATCAAGAATCGATCAAACCATCTGCATATCTATGGGGATATGTAAGAAGATCGGCAACACCTGCTACCTACTTGATGCCAAAGGGAATGCCATCCCTCGGAGAGACGAAACTCAAGAAGGACCTGGCGAGACCTCGTAGCCACAGGCGGAAGCCCAAGAGCCATTCTTTCATGAGTCCCCCGCTCGAGTGCCTCCATACACACCACCAGCCACAGGCCTAGTCCTCATATACCTACAGCATATGGATACCACTATCAATAATAGGATGTAAGCAATAGAGGACAGCCTCCAGGAAGCCCACAACAAACTGGACATGCTAATGGAGAGGCTCGATGAAGAGGAGCCAGCACCGCCATCATCACCATCAGAGACCTTTTAGAGCTAGAACTATAGGATATGTTCTTTACTGTAAAATCTTGCATACCTTAGTCTTAAACTGCAATCATAGGTCTCTTTTATTTACTTTTTGTTTAACCTTTCTATGCTTAATAAATAATATGCTTTCTTATTATTTTTGTATGGTTTTCTCTAATTTTGCATATTATGTTGACATTGAGGACAATGTCCAATTCGAGTTTTTAGGGGGGGGGGGGTACAAGTGCATTTCATGTCTTGCATATCATTACATTGCATAATTTTAGCTATATTATTCTTGTGTATCAAAATTCCAAAAAAATATTGAAAAAAATTTTTTTTTGAAAATTTTGAACTTTGAATTGTGAAACTTAGAACTATAACCAATTTCTAGTAAGTTAATAATTGGACTTCACGGGATAGAGGAATGAACGTATCTGGATAGGCAAAAAGGGATATTAACATGTTGTCTGTGAAAAACCTAATCTCTTTAGTGGAACTAGACTAGTTAAACCACTTCATAACTATTAATTTATCACATCGAACTTGTGAAGTTAGGAGAAATTTCTTGAAATATAAACAAACCTGAAAATGCCTCACCAGCTCTAGAACATATCTCTTGCACCTATCAAGCGAAATCCTAGCATATGCTTGATGAAGAAATGATTAAGGCATTCTTTGATATAGCCAAATTAAGCCTTAGCCACCCTTAGTCACAATATGTCTCTTGCACCCAACTTGAGCCTATATTTTTACCTATATGATTTTCCTTGTTTACCCATAATTATTGACCTAGTCCCTAGCCTAAACACATACCTACCCCTTTTGAGGAGGCTAATTGCATAAGTAAAAAGTATAGTAAGTGCAACAAAAAAAAAATGGAGAGAGGATGTAGAACTCAAGAAAGAGTGCAAGTGTGTAATTGAAATAAAAAAAAAAATTGCCTTTCCAACCCAACAAAAGCAATGAGTTTGGGGGAGAGGACAAAAGGGACATAAATAAAAAAAAAAAAAGAAAAAGAAGTCCCAAGATAAGTATCATGGGAGCATGCTTGGCATTATAGAAAACCAAAAGCCCTTCCTCTCCATACAAAATCAGTAGAATAAACTTAGTATACTTGATATTTTATGCATACATGCTATCCTCATATTTGCATTCTCTAAAAACCTTCCATTGGCAGCCAAGTCATTATCTCTTAGCCCCATTACAACCCTTTTAAAGACCTTTGGTTCTTTTGAAAAGTGTATGCTATATTTGTGGAGATAGAAAATTGAGATATGCCTATGGAGTTGGAATTGAATCACTTCATCTCAACTATCCATAATAGAGACAAATTTGGGGGAGTAAGTGTTTCTCAAGTTTATCCTGATAAAACAAGTGATTTGTGACTTATTAATAGCCTTTCTCAGAGGAATAACTAGTCGAAACACCATGAAAGGAGGTGAAGTTCCAAACAGGCAGCTATTATAACCCTTATGCCTTGAAAAAGGGTAAATGGTATGAAGGATTGGAGGAGTTCAATTATGCGCTTATTGAATTGTTGGTTATATTCCTAAGTTATCCCCTGAAATGCATTTTAAAACAGAGTTTTGTTTTGCTTGAGGATAAGCAAAAGTTTGAGTTTGGGGGTATTTGATACACTTGAATTATATAGATGTTTTTAAGCACATTTGTATACTATCTCATAGCATTTAGGTAAGTAATCTCATGCATAGTAGTTGGTTTCATTAGTTTTTGTAATTTCTATTGTCAAGCTCTTAATTCCATATTTCTGTAGTATTTCAGGTGTTTTGGTGAAGTCTTAGAGCATAGGAGTGCGAAGGGAAGCTTGGAGAGGTCAAAAGACTGAGAATTGCTGCTGATACAAAGTACATAGGTCGTGTAAGCAAAGCCACAAACCCGTGTAACTTTCTGCCAGATGAAAGCCAGAGAGACAATGGAGGAACAAAAGTACACAGGTGGTGTAATCGGACCTGTGTAATCTATAGGGACCCGTGTAAGTCTCTGCCGGGCATAAGCTTGAAGAATTTCCTAAGAACAAAAGTACATGGGTCGTGTAACTAGACCCGTGTAGCCAACGCAGACCTGTGTAAGTCTCTGTGCCAATGCAAGACTCAGCCATTTCGCTCTAGTAAGTTACATTGCCCGGGGCCATGTAGTGACACACGGGTCGTGTAACATGCGGCGGCCAGTTTTCTAACCTGAATTCCTACTCTTATGTACACATTCAAATCAGACTCCTAAGGCTTTTTGGACTCAAAATGACCTAACCCTAGAATAGCTATTATAAATAGAAGCAGAAAACATCAAGAAAAGGGAGATCAATCTTTTTACAAAGCTTTTTAGGAGTTTCAAAGAGTGCTCGCTTCTGCACTCTCTTCAACCGTCTTGAGGAGAAGAATATCAGTATCCATGAGAAGTTCTTCAGCTGAAGTTCCACAAGATCAAAGCTGCAAGCTCTTTTTGGTTCTTTCATTCCATTTTTTATTAAATGGATTTTTGTTGTTTTATTTCTTCTAGATGATTTCTTTTTACTGTCTTTACCTTTTTATCACGATGTTTACTGAACTCATAATGAGTGAGTAGTTTTCATATTATGGAATTGGGAGAGTAATGCTTGTAATCGTTATTATGGATAAACATTAAGTTTTATTTATTGGAATTGAGATTTGTTCCTTGATTTAATTTCTTGTGATCTTAATGCATGCTATGTGTTGGTGCCCACTTAGTATTGATTATAGATATTAATTGAAGGACTGAAAGGTGAAAATTAATATTAGAAAATCAAGATTTTGAACCTAGGAATTCTGACCTAGACATAGGCTGATTACCTTTGTGGAATTTCAAAATTGGTCAAAGACCTTAAAGGGTTTTAATTAATTTAATTGCCACGAAAGTCGGGTTTAAGTTAATTAAAATACAACCTAGGTGCCTTGAGAGAGGACTTAGGATACCTCAGGATTAATTTCCATCAAGGAAAACAATTCTCAACCAAGTAAATAACCAAGATAACATCCATAGAAAGATTCAAGTGTGAAATCTTAATTTCAGAATTGTTTCAAAATAGATTATTTCATTTTAAGTTTATCATTCTAGTGTTTAAAATAAACAACTTTCACTCCCTCATTATTTGATAGCCTAAACAGTCAAAATCACTATGTAGTTAGGTAGTCACTAATCATATTTCTCATAAGAACGATACTTTACTCATCACTTTATTACTTGTTAGCGATCTGTGCACTTGCGGTGGTTGAAAAACTAGCGAAACAGTAGACAATCAGAAAAGCTTAGAAATTAGTTCACCCACATCAGCACAATGAGAAGCAATTTCATTATGTTCATTAACTTGATCATTGGAATCAATTATTTTAAATTCAATATACTTGAAGATTTATTTCCAATATCCTCATTGACATACCTTCATTTAATGGCAGCCCATAACTCATATGTAATATAGCATTTGTGGAAGACATTTAAGAGGGCATTACTCATTAGATTCAAAATCATCGAACAACATACAAACTCATCTTCGACCCATTTTTGCTGTGCTTCAGAAAGTTGTTCTTTGCTTGTTCCATCTTGTGAATATGGAGTGGTGAGCACATAGAGAACTTTGGCAATTGTCAATTGATACATGTTCTTCATGCTCCAATGCTTGTAATTCATTACATTGAATTTCTCCAATCTCTCCACATCTTGTTGTGGCTTACACAATAAAGATTTCATAGGAATATTACTATCCTAAAATTGTTGTAGAAATTTGGAGAAGTAAAGAAAATAAAGGAATAAAAGGAAATGAAGAAATAAATTGAAGGAGGATTTTTATATTGTAATGTCTCGAGAATTTTGAGCCCCGAATAATACTATTTTCGGTATGTGAATAGTATTATTCAAAGCCAATCCGAGGATAAAAAATGAGATGAAAATTAACTGAGATAAACAGAATAAAGACTAAAGTGACCATCGAGTTATAGACTTAATCGGTATTATTGAAAAAGATGGACTATAACCCGATGAAGGGCATTTTGGTCAATTCACTTGAAGAGTTGACTTTTAACAGAAATGTCAATCATAATGAGTGAGATTAATACATTGGAAAGAAATTTAATTAAGTGAAAGAAGTATGAAAATTAACGAGGGACATAGGAGGAATTATTGAATTGTTATAATTATAAATAAAATTAAAATTACAATTAATTTAGATATTTCTAATATAAGACAAAATTGACTAATGGGAAAATAAGTATCCATTTGAATATGTCACTCACCATCATATTCTTCTTCTTCCTTGTTGTGCCGCCCCTCACTCTCTCTCTAACCTCCATTTTTGTTCAATTCAAGCTTCTAAACCCTTGATTTTTTTGAAGGAGCGGAAACGTGTAAATTGTTAGATTAGAACATTCAATTCAAAAATTTTTCTTCTAGGGTTTCATACGTCATGCCAGATCCATTATGTGCCTAATTGATTTCAATGTTCAATTGCATATTAAAACACTTTTAAAAAGTATTAGGATTTATGTTTGCCATTTAAGATTTTTGAATTAACAAATTAATTCAATTGGACCCTAGTTTAAAAGAAGAATATGTGCACTAACCTTTTGATGCACTGTAGATGTGATTGGTACCTTTGGGAAGTACTTAGAACCCCAAGAGTTATCCCTCTAGCTTGTCTACACTAAGATCACCAATGGGCAACTCCTAAACCAGCTTCTCAAGCCTTGTCAACCAACTACAAATTAGGGATTTGCCTTTAGAGAGGTTATAGATGTGTATAGGACACTAGAAACAATTTATAGCAATTTTAATTCAAAGGAATTTGGGCAATTCTCTTTGAATTGATGAGAGAAGATGAAGAGAGGAGAGAGAGCTATAGGTGGCGGCACACTTGAGGAAAAAAAAGAAGAGTGTGTTTATTTTTCTTTCTTTTCCCTTTTATAATTAGGTCGTCACTTAAAACCCTTGCCACGTGTCATCATCTAATTGCATCTTAATTTTAATTGACTTAATCACATTAAGCCAAGTATCAAAGCTAGATTTAATCTTGACTTTGATCGCCTTGCATAATAGGAAGACAAATGGCAAGCTTATATGGTGCCATGTGTCACAATCTCATGTTGCCACATGTCACCCTGTGAAATAACCAAATTACCCTTATGTTTCAATTTTGAGTTCTCAACCCAAAATCATTATTTCTCCTCTTCTAATCAATTTATATCAAATATAAATTAATTAATTAATTTCTATTAATTAATTTCTCATAATTAAATTCATATTTAAACACTTTAAATATAAAATTTAACTTGTACTACACATCCAAAAACCTAGATTTGGTTTCAAGCCATGCTAGGGACTTTGCAATCTTATTGCAAACCAAACCTATTTAATTAATCAATTAAACTCTTTAATTAATCAATTAAATCATATTTAACTTGGTGATTAATTTGTGTATATGTGTGATTTACTAGGCTCATCACTAATTGGCAATGAGATATGATATTAACTCTTAATATCATTAGAACTCTTTCTTAGCATAAATAATTTCTCTAAATCATTTTAGGAATCTCATTAACCATGGTTGACACCTAGCATAGCATGCCATGGCCACCCAAGCAGTAAAAAGGAATACCTTTAAATGAACCTATAATCATATGTTACCATGCACTAGAATCTCTCTGTTATAAAATCCCAATTCGAGCTGGAGTCATGGTTTATGTCAAACCCTATTTGCTATGAATATTATATTCTCTTTTAATTCCAGTTCTTGATTAATTAGATTTTCTCGTCAGAACTCTTTTCTGACTAAATCTGTCTGTCCTGGCTAGGAACTTGAAGCATCAAGAACAATTAAATGAACATAGGACTTTATCCCTATTTATTTAGGGTAACAGATTCCATCTTGATCAACACCTACCTGCATATATAACTAGTAGGAGCCAACACATGCCCATATACCCATACACAGTATAAGTATGAAAGCAGTATCAAACTCAAATCACCTATATACAATATAACTGTGTTATCTCAAGTCTAAAGATTATATGCACTGATATGATATATAACAATGCATTGACAAGAGTAAACTCCATGTGCTTGTCATAAGCGTCACTAGTTCGGCCTACTTATCATGTATAAGTGCCTATCATGTTTGTTATATGGTTGAGACTCACTATTCCATCTTATTTATATCTCATATAAATACCTTGGGAACAAAAGTGATTACAATCTTTCTAGATAAGTCATGTACTTATTGTGAAGTATCCTCGATTGTGAACCAATTTATGATACTTTGTGCTAGAAATACTGTTACTCATATTCTTAACAACTTAAGAATAGAATTTCTAACAAAATATCAATGGACATTTTCTATTACACATAAATACATTATGTAAACAGAAAGGAGAAATTGTCTTTTATTAATAAATTATGTATAAGATACATACTAAATGGTATGCTCTAGGGCATACTACTAACAATCTTCCACTAGCACTAGAGCTATTCATTACAATATCTTAGACCCATCTTCTCAAGATGTCGGTCTAACTAAGCTTGTGACATAGGCTTCGTAAATGGATCAGCTAGATTTTCAGCTGATGCTATTTTCTGCATAGGTACATCTCCTCGTCCAACTATTTCTCTAATAATGTTATAGTGCCTTTCTATGTGTATAGATTTTTAGTGAGACCGGGGTTCCTTAGCCTGTATGACTGCTCCATTGTTGTCACAGTGGAGTAGAACTGCTGACTCAATGGAAGGAACTACTGCAAGTTCTGTCACAAACTTCTTTATCCAAATAGCTTCTTTTGCAGTATCTGATGCAGCAATATACTCAGCCTCTGTAGTGGAATCTGCAGTCGTACTCTATTTGGAACTCTTCCAACTGACTGCACCTCCATTACAAATGAACACAATCCCAGAGGTAGACTTTCTATCATCGATATCTGATTGGAAATCAGAATCAGTATAACCATCCAATTGTAAGTCACCACCTCCATAAATAAAAAATAAATCCTTAGTTCTTCTCAAGTACTTAAGGATATTCTTGATAGCTATCCAGTGTTCCAAACCTGGATTGGATTGAAACCTGCTAGTCAAACTAACTGCATGTGCGATATCTGGCCCAGTACACATCATTAAATACATCAAACTTCCAATAGCCGAAGCATATGGAATCCTGTCCATTTTATCTCTTTCTTCAGGTGTCTTTGGAGACATCTCTTTAGAAAGGTGGATACCATGTCTGTAACACCCCTATGTTCGGTAGTGCGTTCTACTGTTCCGGTGACCAGTGTCTGTCCGGACAGCTAGGATGCTTGGAATTATATTTAAATGTTAGTGAGGAGACATAAAATAATGAAATACAAGAAAGAAAAATACAAGAAAAATAAAAGAAAAATAATAGCAATGAAATGTAACCAAGTTAAACGAGCCAAAAATCGTAACGATGGGTGACCGCACCGGAAAGTTACGGCGTGGACCGTTGACTAGCTTTGGACCGCGGAGAACCCTGAAAAATATTTTTGGGACTTAAATAAACATCTATTGAAGTATAAATGACATTAGAAATGTCAAAGAAAAATTAATTAATTAGTACAAAGAAAAACGAAAAATCGAGAAACCGATAAAAATCAGTGTTACCGAAAAATCGGGAATGCAACCCGAATAGGGGCATTGTGGTCAATTGATATCCCAAGTTGCCTTTTGAACTAAATGTCCATTAAAAATAAATGATGTTACGCTTTGAAAATGTTATGAAAAATTAAAATGAGATACATTATGTAAATAGTGAAAGAAAAGAGGTTAAATGTGGGAATTATGGAAAATTTGATTAAACAAACATTATAATTGATTTTAGTGCTCCACTAACATCTTCTAAGTGGACCATTAAGCAGATTTGTGGCAGAATATACCTTCATCTTCTTCATTTAGCAAACCAGCCAAAAACCCTTGGGAGAAAAACTCCATAGCCAAAATCTTCCAAGCTCCATGCAACCCATTTTGAGCCATCCTGCCCACTAGGTTCCTTCATTAAAAGTTGAGTTCTTGGGCAGCAGTTTGGGAGCAAAAAGGGAGAGATTTGAAGGAGTTTTGACAAGCTCCACTTGAGGTACATGTTCATTTCTTCATCCTTTCTCCATTAAAGCTTGTGTGGGTGTTGTGTTGAATGAATTTATGGAAGAAGTTTGAAGGTTTGATGAATTAATGGAGATGTACATTTTGGCAGCCATGGAACTTCATTATGTATAGCTTGTTTTTGCATATAAATGGTATTTTGAGATGTTGATGTAAGTGTTTATATGTATAGGAGTGATTTAGCCAATGTATATTAAGTGTATGTGTAATGGTGCAACTGGTTTTGGAAGCTTGAAAGCAATTTGAAGGAGATATGTTCAATGGGGTAATTTGGCAACTTTAAAGTGTATTTTAAAATGTGTTGTTTCATGGTTTGGTTTATTGAATTATGTTGTTATTGATGCAGCATGTATATGTGTATAATGATTTGGAATTGGGTATGTTCATGTGGTTAAATGGTGTAAATGAACTTTAGAAAATTCTGTGTTATAGTGTGCATATTGAGAATGGTTACAAGCTGTCCAAAATGACTAAAATGTGTTGTTAAATGTGTTAATGGTAAGGTACAAACCAGAATTGGCATGAAGGAAGTAATTTGGTAAGTGTTGAAGATGTAATTGGTAAGTGATGAGGAGTGTGTAGTAAGACAGTGTATATTTTGGCTCAGAACCTTAAGTGTGTGGCTCCAATTGGTATGAGACTAATTGGAGGTGAAACTAGGCACAAAATTTGCCAACTTTCATGAAGGAAGCTTACGTAAATTCTACCTAGAAGGTGACTTGAAAAATGACAAAATCCGGATTAGTGACTTGAAAGCCTAAAAATTTACCATTTGAGCAGCAGTTAGTGTTTTGACCATAACTTACTCAAAACAGGTCCAATTGACCTAAAATTTTTACCATGAATATTCTAGACATAGATCTACAATTCTTATGAAGACACCAAAGCCCAGAAATGGCCAGAACCAAGCCAAATAGTTTGCACAAGTTCAGGTACCAAAACTAGCCGAACCAAAAGTGACCTAAAAATGACCTAAGTCTACCATTTTAGTGCATTCTGTCCAGCATTGGTAAATTGACCATATATTGGTCTACACAACTCAGAATAACCTGAAATTTTGCTCTGCGTGCAATAAGACATAGACCTACAAGTTTGTAGTTTGGACTGAAACTCGAAAACAGAGGAAACTAGGTCGTCCTGCTAGTTAAAAATAGTACACCAAAATCTGGTAAATTGCAATAAAATGCAATACACTTAGAAATGAAATTAGTAACATATACCAACACTAAAGGGCTATAAAATGTGACATATTGGTAACATTAGAATTGACTCATTTAGAGTGCATCAAGGGTCAACATTATAGGTTGACTAATGAAATGAATTGAAGGAAATAGTACCAAGAAAATTTAAATATTAGATTTTATTGTTAGAAACAAATTCATTGAGTACTGAAATACTTTAAATTGTGTGTTTCAGTTGAAAAGGATATTGAGAAGCATAAGGAACAGTGAGTCAGGGCCAAGCGGCATATATCAGAGGTTTGTGCACAATACTTTTCATATTCACTGCTTTTACCAGAAAATTTATTTGGAGAAATAAGTTATTAATAATTTTTTATTGTTTTGGCTTTGGGAATATTATTTGGAAATTATTGTGTTGCCTACTTTGCAAATGGAAATTTTGAGATAAAATGTGATTTGTGGTTTGTATGAAATATTGTGATTTGGAATTGTTTTGATTCACACTTGACATGACAGTGTTACTATGTTCCTCCTCCATTTATGGGGTGAGTGTGATTATACCATGTCTCACTGGTAACAATCCTCTCTTAGAATCAAGCATGTTAAACCTCTTTAACACCTTTTCCAAGTATAGACTTTGAGATAAACCAATTATTCTTTTCGCTCTATCTCTATAGATGCGAATCCTAAGAATATAGGTTGCCTCCCCTAAGTCTTTCATGGAGAATATATTTGACAACCATAACTTTATAGCTGTTAACATACCTATGTCATTACCCATTAATAAAATGTCATCCACATATAAGACAAAGAAAGTGACAACACTATCACTAACCTTCTTATATACACATGGCTCATCCTCATTTTTGATAAAACCAAATGACTTAATGGCTTCATCAAAATGGATGTTCCAACTCCTTGAAACTTGTTTCAACCCATAAATGGATCGCTTCAGCTTGCATACTTTGGAACCATTTTGGGATTCAAAACCCCTAGGTTGTTCCATGAAAATGTTTTCTTCAATGTATCCATTGAGAAAATGTCACACCCTACTCCCCCATAAGATGTAACATGATCTTGTAGTACACCTACTGAATTATCGTACTTCGCCTACCGATAACCCATTAGATATACTACAAGGGATTTTAAAACAATTTTTGTGAAATTTAAATCATTGATTAAAATATGATGTTATAATTTTTTTTTAAAATTTCGGCGGAGTTCCGGCTGTATTTTGAGAAAACAGTCATTCAAAACTAAAAAAAGAAAACACTTTCAATATGTTTTCTCAAATATAACTCCAAGAAACTTCATTTCATCTCACAATTCAATCTCATCATAAAAGAAACATTTCATTGATTACAAGTCTCAAAAATTAATATTACAAAACTATTTAGGTAAATGAAACCTCAAATTTACATTTACAATAATTTACATTTAATTACATAACAAAATATTTTACAAGAGTTTTTATACAACTGCTCAAATAATTTACATACATATTATTACATGCATACATCAAAACCTGTGTACATGGGTATACCTGGAGCTGATCTGAATGTCTCTTCAAATAAGTATATTCAATTGCTCTATACTCTTTTCACCTGCGATAGCTATAGCTGAGTGGTGAACTCAGTGGTGCACAACTATAATTTAAAACATAGTACAATATACCCTAATAAAAATTACAGCAAATAATTTAGAAATCTGGATACTCATTAAATTTCAAAACTCAAAATATTCATTGCCAATAATATAAATCATTTGTATAAAATGACTTTGATCATGAAATTCAATTTATCAAATCATAACTAACCATTTAAGGTAATTCCAACAAAATCAATTATACATAAATCACAATTGCAATCACAATTCTTTACTATTTAAAAACCATTCTTTATCTCAAAAACCATTCTTTATCTCAAAAATCATTCTTTATCTCACTAACTGTGCAAGACTAATCCGAAAGGGCCATCTTCGGGGTGATTCTAACTCCCTATGGTCAGGGAGGTTGAATCATTGTGCACAGTACACACCACAATAATGAATCTTCCGAAAGGGCCATAACATAAAACTTAGATCTAACCTCTAATAAGAGGAGAATCTAAGCCTGTGCACGTACCATGGTAATCAAAACACAACTAACTCCATTGTGTTCTCAACAAATGAGAGAGATGGGTAATAACCTAGTCAAGCATCTATAGTGAGATATAAAACAATATCACAATCCTTTTAGTTCGATTCAAAGCCAATTCCAATATCCAATAATTTTTATGCTCATCACAATTCAAATCATAAATTTGCATTTTTCCATGCAAATTGCCCATCACAATTCAAAACATGTTCTATCACAATTTTCCAAAACATAATTTATTCAATTCACAACAATGCTTAATACTTGTGGAAATACCACTTCACAAAGCTAAATTCATACATACTATAACAATTTCAATAATCATTAAATTAAATCCAATGCTTGTGAAACATAATACATAAGAAAAATATGTCATTTAATCATATGAAATATTCAGAACAAAATTAGTTAAAAACTAGTTGTGCACAAACCTATGATAAATGCCTCTTGGCTCTGACTTAGTGTTTCCTTCCCCTTCCCTGAGTCTTTGCTAATTGAAACACACAATTTGAAGTGTTTCAATACTCATTTAAACCGTCTCTAACAATAAGGCTTAATAATTAATTTATTGAATTCTATTATTTCCTTAGTCAACCTAAGATGTTGACCCTCGATGCATTCTAGGTGAATTAGGTTTAATATTACCAATATGTCACATTTTATAGCCCTTTAGTGTTGGTATATGTTACCAATTTCATTTTCAAGTATATTGCATTTTATTGCAATTTGTCGAATTTTGGTATACTAATTTGACCTAGCTGGATGACCTAGTTCCCTCGGTTTTCGGGTTTCGGTCCTAACTACAAACTTGTAGGTCTATGTCTTATTGCACGTGGGGCAAAATTTCAGCTCATTCTGAGTTGTGTAGACCAAGATATGGTCAATTTACCAATGCTGGACAGAATGCACTAAAATGGTAGGCTTTGGTCATTTTTAGGTCACTTTTGGTTCGGCCAGTTTTGGTACCTGAACTTATGCAAGCTATTTGGATTGGTTCTGGCCATTTTTGGGCTTTGGTGTCTTCAAAAGAATTGTAGATCTATGTTTAAACTATTCATGGTAAAAATTTTAGGTCATTTGGACTTATTTTGAGTAAGTTATAGTCAAAACACTAACTGCTGCCCAAATGGTCAAGTTTCAGGCTTCCAAGTCACTAATCTGGATTTGGTCATTTTTCAAGTCACCTTTTAGGCAGAATTTAGGTAGACTTTCTTCATGAATGTTGGCACATTTTGTGCCTAGTTTCACCTCCAATTGGCCTCATACCAATTGGAGCCACACACTTAGGGTTATAGGTCCATTTGCACACTGCCCTCTACATCCTTTTCAAACACCAAACCAAACACAAGTTTACTAATTATATCTTCATTTCTCCACCATATTCTGCATTTGGCACTAACCAAAACCATTCCATTCTCTACATTATAGGTCAACTTGGACAGAATATTACCACTTCAAATACACCAAATGCAGTCACCATTCACAAAGTTCAATCCCAACAAAGTATACACATAAATACTTCTAATCATCACACAAACTTCCATCATCAAATTACATACCTATCACTACTATTCCACACACATATATGCTGCCAAATTTTTGTACAATATTTCAACAACATTTCATGAATTTGAACATTACAAATTTCCATTTTGAGGCTGCCCAAAAATTATACATACACATCAACTTCCATTTTCACTTTTCAAGCTTACCATTCAACTTCACAAATGGAATTCAACTTCAATACAATTAAACATTTAATTCAACATCTCAAACTACCATTTACATGCACAAGCAAGCTATACAATATGAAGTTCCATGGCTGCCAAAATGGAGCATCATCATTAAAACATCAAACTTCAAAAATTCTTCCATAAATCAACTTCCCACAACCTTGGTTACACTTTTAATGAAACAGAATTGAAAACACTCACTTACCACTTTTGAAGTTCTTCAAAACCTCACCAAAACTTAACTTTCTTCCTCTTAGTATGCTGCCCAAGGTATGGTGGTCAAGTTTAGTGAAGGAACCTAATGGAAAAAGTGGCTAGAACATGGTGAACTTGAGCTTGGAGTGTGGACTGTAAAGTTTAGGGTTTGAGAGGAATAGAAGATGAGAGAAATTGGTTGTGATTATTCATATTATGAAAGGTAAATATACAGGTATTTATATCAAGGATTACAAGCTAAATAAGGTAAATAACTAATAAAGGAATACAAAGATATGACTAAATATACACCTAATATACAGCTAATGTACACTGTATATATTAAATAATAACAACAGAATTTGACATTCCCTTACATGGACGGCCATGGAGGACTCCCATGGAGTTTCGGCTGGTTCTCTTCCTAAGGTTGAAGATGAGTGCTGCATCTCCCAAGTGTCCCTTTAGGTGTCCAAATGCTGAAGTTAGTGGAGCACTAAGTAAGTTTATGATTTATTTAATCCAAAATTTCTAATTTCCCACATTTAACCACTTTTCTTTTACTATTTAGATTATGTACCACTAATTTTTCATGACATTTTCAAAGTGTAATATCATTTATTTTTAATGGAAATTTAGGTCAAAAGGCAACTCGGGGTGTCAAATGACCACAATGCCCCTATTCGGATTGCATTCTCGATTTTTCGGTAACACCGAGTTTTGTCATTTTCTCGATTTCTCGTTTTTCTTTATACTAATTAATTAATTTTTCTTTGATATTTCTAATGATATTTATACTTCAATAGACATTATTTATGTCTTAATAATATTTTCCAGGGTTCCCTATGGTCCAGGGCTAGTCAACGATCCACGCCGCAACTTCTCGGTGCGGTCATCCATCGCTATGGTTCTCGGCTCGTTTAACTTGGTTACATTTCATTGCTATTATTTTTTCTTTGTTTTTCTTGTATTTTCTTTTCTTGTATTTTATTATTTTATGTCTCCTCGCTAATATTTAAGTGTAGTTCTAAGCATCCTAGCTGTCCGGACCACACTAGTCACCGGAACAGTAGAATGCACTACCGAACTTAGGGGTGTTACAGAAAAGCTGTTTTGACATCCATGATCATCCATCATGCATATTACCATTTAAAAATTAAATAAAACATACATATTAAAATTAAATTAAATATCTCAAAAAAAATTTAAAAATTCAGATTTGAATCACATTCAAATAAATTTAAAAATTCAGATTTGAATCACATTCAGAAAAATTTAAAAATTCAGATTTAAATAACATTTAAACAAATTTAATTGTGTGATTATAATTCCTAATTAAACAATTTAATTAGTCATGGGCATTATTATGGGCATCAAAGCATACAACAATTGTATAATCATCCCCATACCATGCGCACCATTGAGGTGCCATCCAAAAAACCATGCGCACCATTGAGGTGCCATCCATGCTGCCACACTTTTGATGCAACCAGTAATGAATCATCAAAAATTGATTAAATCACACAATTAAATCTCATCTTGAACAATCTAAATGGTAAATATAGTGGCTCTGATATCAATTGAAGGAGCAGAAGCGTGTAAATTGTTAGATTAGAACATTGAATTCAAAAATTTTTCTTCTAGGGTTTCATGCATCATGCCACATCCATTATGTGCCTAATTGATTTCAATGATCAATTGCATATTTAAAAACTTTTAATATGTATTAGGATCTATGTTTTCCATTTAAGATTTTTGAATTAACAAATTAATTCAATTGAACCCTAGTTTGAAAGAAGAATATGTGCACTAACCTTTTGATGCACTGTAGATGTGATTGGTACCTTTGGGAAGCACCTAGGACCCCAGGAGTTGTCCCTCTAGCTTGTCCACACCAAGATCACCAATGGGCAGCCCCTAAACTAGCTTCTCAAGCCTTGCCAACCAATTATAAATTAGGGATTTGCCTTTAGAAAGGTTGTAAATATGTATAGGACACTAGAAACAATTTCTAGCAATTTTAATTCAAAGGAATTTGGGCAATTCTCTTTGAATTGATGAGAGAAGATGAAGAGAGGAGAGTGTAACACCCTCACTTTAACTAGTCCGTACATTCGACTATTCCGATGACCAATGTCTGTCCGGACAGCTAGAATGTCTGCAACTATTTGTAAACTAGAGTGAGGAAAAATTTAGAATATTTTAAGAAATAAAATACAATGAAGTTAAATGAGCCGATACCCTAGCGATGGGTGACCTTGATCGGACCTTGCTGTCTTCACAGTTAGAAGCCCTAAACCCGGAGGAAAATTCATGAAATAATTTTTGGGACTCTAGAGAAGAGTCATTGAGGTTTCGATGGCATTAGAATGCCAAGAAAATGCTTAGAAAATTTTATCATTCGGTACAGACGATTTTGGCTCTTTAAGCCAAACGAAGGACATTTTGGTCATTTTGCCTTCAGAGATAATTTTTGACCAATTTGTCTATTTAAGTAAATAAATTATATGACATAAAATATGAATAAATATTATTAAAAATTAAATTATAAAAGAATAGAAAAGAAAAGAAAAGAAAAGAAAAGAAAATGAAACAAAATGCAAATTATGACATCACCATGATGCAATTAAATGCCCTCCACCCAATCACAACTTAACAAACAAATTAAAAGAGATAAAAATGACATAAAAATGAGATAAAAACAAGCCATTTCCAGTAGCCTTCTTCTTCCTAGTCCCGCACCAAAGAGAGAGAGAGAGAGAGAGAGAGACCCACCATTGTTATTGCTCACAAGCTTAAAACCCTAGCTAATTCCACCATAAAACCACTTACCCCCTTCATAAAAATTAATCCTTAACACTAGAGCAAGCTTGAGGCAGCAATTTGAAGAAGAAATTTAGAACAATTTGAAGTTATTACAAGCTTGGAAGAGTGATCTGTCACACCTTACCCCTCTGTAAGGCATAACATGACTCTGTAGAATACCTAATGAACTACCGAACTTTACCTACCGATAACTCATTAAGTACCCTACAAGGGATTTTAAAATCATTTTCTTACTTTTTAGAAGTGGTGAGCATTTTCTAATATGTATTAAAACATTTAATTAGAGTTTGTAAACTAGTTAAAATTTTTATCCCTTTTTATTTTTCCACAAATTTTAGAAAAATTTTGGCAGAGTGCCATCTATATTTTGATAAAACAGTTCTTCAAATACCTGTAAAAAAGCACTTCCAATGATTTATCTCATCAACTTCATCAAATCAATATCCATCACAACCAATTTCAACATAATTTCTCAAATTCCAATTCAAATAACATCCAAAATAATACTAAGTAATTTCCTTCAATTTAAAACAAAATTCTTTCATTCATATTTCATTACAGTTAAACAAATTACATTCATCCAAAATTTACATTAGAAAAATCCAACTAATATTATCACAAACTTTATACAACTGCTCATGACCAGTTCTACATGTACATACATTTACATATATCAAAATAATTATTACAATCAGGGTATAAAATATACCCGTTAGAACTTCAAGGAATGGTGGCTCCAAAATCCTCAGCAGCTCACTCTGCTACTCCTCTAGTCTCTATATCTGTAACAGCAATAACAGCCATCGCTGAGTACTATGACTCAGTGGTGCACAACATACTAAAATAACCTTTATGCAGAATTTAAATCATACTTATTCAAAAATTGAACTGAACATGAGAAATAAATACAAAACATAATTTATATGCATTTAATTCAAACAATTTCATTTCGAAAGTCTCAAAACAAATTTCATAAAAACACACAGTTATATCATGCTATTCAAAACAATAATCATCTCAATAGCTAGAGGCTTATGAGAAGTCACATCACAAGGCTAGCTAGGTCAAATATATGGATATCCATTCAATTTCTTCTTCTACTGGCACACACCTCAATACTTCAGCCAGAGAAGGAATAAAAATTCGAAATTGATTTCCCCCACTAGTCATGCTAGTGATGTAACACCCCTATGTTCGGTAATGCATTCTACTGTTCCTGTGACCAGTGTTGTCTGGACAGCTAGGATGCCTAGAACTACACTTAGATACGAGTGAGGAGACATAAAATAATAAAATACAAGAAAAGAAAATACAAGAAAAACAAAGGAAAAATAATAGCAATGAAATATAACCAAGTTAAACGAGCCGAGAACCCTAGCGATGGGTAACCGCACCGGGAAGTCGCGGCGTGGACCGTTGACTAGCTACGGATCATGGGAACCCCGAAAATATTTTTAGGACTTAAATAAATATCTATTGAAGTATAAATACCATTAGAAAAATCAAAGAAAAAATTAATTAATTAGTACAAAGAAAAGTGAGAAATCGAAAAACAGACAAAACTCGGTATTACCAAAAAATTGGGAATATAATTTGAACAGGGGCATTGTGGTCATTTGACACCCTGACTTGTCTTTTGACCTAAATGTCCATTAAAAATAAATGATATTACACTTGGAAAATGTAATGAAAAATTAAATTAGTGGTACCTAATGTAAATAGCAAAAATGGGCAGTTAAATGTGGGAAAATAAAACTTATGAATAAACTAACATTAAAATTCAATAGTGCTTCACTAACTTACCAAAGTGGACCACTTAATCTTCATCTTGGACCAGCAGATTGTCATCTTCCTCAAACTCTCAAGTTCAGTCGAAAATGGAAGAAGAACCATCCACCATTGCCGTCCACCTTGGAGCTCCATGCAAGCATGATCCAAGCCATGTTTTCACTAGCTCCCTTCATTAAAAGTTGTCCAAACACCTTGGGCAGTAGATAGGCAGCAAGAAGACCAAGTTTTGGTGAGGTTTTAAAGAGTTTTCAAAGTGGTAAGTATGTGTTTTTGATTATTGCTTCATTAAAGTTTGTGAGGATGTTATGGGTAGTTGAATTGTGGAGAGATTTTTGGAGATTGATGTATTAAGGGAGATGTGTATTTTTGGCAGCCATGGAAACTCCTTAAGGGCAGTTTATTCTTGCTTGTAAATGGTAGATTAAAGGGTTGATTAAGTGTTTATATGTGTAGGAATAAATTGGGTGATGTATACTAAGTATATGTGAATGTATGCTTGAATTTGGAAGCTTGGAACTTTATTCAAAGTGAGGTACAAATCGGTAGCTTGAATTGTGAACCATAAAAATGTTGTTTCATGGTTTGGTTTATGGAATATTATTGTTGAATTGTGATACTTGTTATGGCAGCTTGTGTATGTGTATGAGGATTTGAGTTTGGACATGTAAATGAGCCATATTATGTAGTTAAATTGTGTGTAAATTGGACTTGGTAAATTCTGTACTATAAGGTGCATATTGAGTGTGGTTATAAGCTGCCAAAGTGACCAAAAATGTGTTGTGAAATTTGTTTAGGTTATGGTACAAAACAGAAATGGTATGAATGTGTAACTTGGTAATGTTAAATGTGTCCTTTGATTGAGTGATAGACAATGTGCAATAGGGCAGTGTGTAATTTAGCCTAGAACCTTAAGTGTGTGGCTCCAATTGGTATGAGACCAATTGGAGGTGAAACTAAGCACAAAATGTGCCAACTTTCATGAAGGAAGCTTACCAAAATTTTGCTTGGAAGGTAACTTGAAAAATGACCAAATCCGGATTAGTGCATTTAAGGACTTGAAATTGACCATTTGGGCAGCAGTTAGTATTTTGGCCATAAATCACTCAAACCAGGTCCAATTGACCTGAAATTTTTACCATGAATAGTTTAGACATATATCTACAAGTCTTATGAAGACACTAAAGCTCAGAAATGACCATAAGCAAGTCAAATAGCTTGCACAAGTTCGGGTCCAAAAACTGGCCGAACCTAAAATGACCTAAAGTGACCAATTTTGATGCACTTTGACCTGCAATAGTAAAATGACCATAATTTGATCTAGGAAACTCAGAATGACCTGAAATTTTGCCTAGCGTGCAATAAGACATAGATCTACAAGTTTGTAGTTTTGACCAAAATCCAAAAACTGAGGGAACTAGGTCATCCGATTAGGTCCAATTGGTATACCGAAATCCGACAAATTGCATTAAAGTGCACTATACATGGAAATGAATTGGGTAACATGTACCAACACTAAAAAGCTATAAAATGTGATATATTGGTAACATTGAAACCTAATTCACCTAGACTGCATCGAGGGTCGACATCTTAGGTTGACTAAGGAAATAATAGAATTCGATAAATTAATTATTGAACCTTATTCTTAGAGACAGTTTAAATGAGTATTGAAACATTTCAAATTATGTGTTTCAGTTAGCAAAGACTCAGGGAAAGGGAAGGAAACACTGAGTCAGAGCCAAGAGACAGTTATCAGAGGTTTGTGCACAATAGTTATTTCTTTTGAATTTTTCAATTGAAATAAATTATGATTATTTGTATGTTATTGTTTTAAATTGTGTTTGTGCACAATAGTTATTTCTTTTGAATTTTTCAATTGAAATAAACTATGATTATTTGTATGTTATTGTTTTAAATTGTGTTTGTACACAATAGTTATTTCTTTCAAATTTTTCAATTTAAATAAATTATGATTATTTGTATGTTATTGTTTTAAATTGTGTTTGTGCACAATAATTTTGACTTCTCATTTTCTACTTAAAAATTTAATTGAACATTATAGTTTTAAATTGTGTCCGTGCACAATACTTTTATATTCACTGCTTTTACTAGCAAATTTATTTGGATAAATGAGTTATGAATAATTTTTGATTGTTTTGGTTTTGGGAATATTATTTGGAAATTATTGTGTTGCCTACTTTGTAAATGGAAATTTTGAGATAAATTGTGTTTAGTGGTATCGGGGCAAAGTAGGGACGACGATACGTAACGCCTACGATTCCTGGGAACTCTTACGCATGAACCCAGGAGCTTGCAGGGATGGCGATACGTGACGCCTACAAGTGCTCGGATAAGTACACTATATTCCTCCCTCTTTGACTTGTCAGTCTGAGGTAAGTGTGGATGAGTACTCATTATCTAGCTAGCTTCCTCCCTCATTGATTTCGATTATTGGGGTGAGTGTATCTTGTCATGGTGTACAACACGGCATGTGTGGAAAAATTGTGTCATGGCCTAAATTGTGTTATTGATTGGCAAAACGGTATTATTCAATTATTTGATCAAATTGTGTTATTAATGGGTAAAACTGTGTTATTCAGTTATTTGATCAAATTGTGTTATTGATTGGTAAAATGGTATTGTTCAGTTATTTGATCAAATTGTGTTATTGATTGGCAAAACTGTGTAACTCAGTTATTTGGTCAAATTTGTGTTATATGAACTTTGTAAATTGTGAAATGAAATTGTGAATTATTTGATTTGTGAATTGTCAATAAAAGATTTATATATCGCATTTCAAATTGTTATTGTGCACCACTGAGTAAATTTTACTCAGCGATAGCTTTCATTCATCATTGGTAGACAGTGTGATGGTGATGAGACTAGGCTACTAGTGCTTCAATGAGAGATCATCGGGTATATTGAGTATACTATATTTTGCATTTTGTATTATAATATATGATCACTGTATGTATATAGTGTTCTTGGTTTTAAGCAATTATAAATTAAAGTTGTACATTGAAGTTGTAAAATAAATTGTGAATTATTTTGGCTTGTAAAATTTGTACTATATTTCTTTTATCTTAGTCTTTGGAAATATTGAAAAATTGTTGTGGATTTGAGTTGAGAAAAGTATTGTGTTAATTAACTGTTGGAGTTTGAGATTGGGAAATATATTTGAAGTGCTTTTTTTATAGGTTTTTGAAGAACTGTTTTATTCAAAATACAGATGGCACTCCGCCAAAATTTTTACAAAAATTACTAATAATTCAAATGTGTTAGCTGTTTCACTTCAGTTTAAAAAAAGTTTTTAACATCTGTAAATAGTGCTCACCACTGTAAAAGAAGTAAGAAAAGTTTTAAAATCCCTTGTAGTGTATTTAATGGGTTATCAGTAGACGAGGTTGGTAATTCATTAGGTATACTACGGGATTATGTTATGCCTTACAGAGGGGTAGGGTGTGACATGTTTTAGTGGTATCAGAGCTAGTTTTTAAATTCTGTTTTCACCTATAATTTGAATATTCTTTCTTCATAGTACAACTGCTCAATGTCATTGTTTGATACATATAGTACATTACATTATAAATATGCACTAACGGGAGGAAATCTCCTTGTGTTAATTGTTCAGGAGGTCTAAGATCCTCGAATTGACTATGGAAGAGGGTGATCGTTCAGTCGATCAATCGATAGATGCTGAGGTACAAGTTGAGGCCCCAGCTCCACAAAGTGTCGAAGGCTCGACTATACCAGTTTTACAAGTATAAATTACTGTACAAATGGCCCAGCAAATGGCCACTTTCTTTCAATAAATGGCTGATAATCTGTCAGCCCAAGCCCAAGTACAGACCCAACCCCCACAAGGGCAACATGAAATAGAGAAGAGGGAGAAACCTATGGGTCAGAGCTCAAGCAGTAATTTGAGGAAGAGAAAAGAATTTGAGGAGCCCCGAGCTCAGGGATATAATAAAGGTGGATCATCAAGGCAGAGACCACCAAGGTCCAGTCGTCGAACAACTAGAAGTTCCTACCTTCCCTGCCAATGTGAAACTTGTGGTAAAAATCATGGTGGGGTATGCTACAAGGCCATAGGAGCTTGTTATAACTGTGGAGGCATAGGACACTTTGCCAAGGACTGCACCAGTGCCCATAGAATTGGACCACCTCCTACTACTGCTGAAGGGTTAGTTTAGAGCCCTATCACCAGAGGTTCACAACCACCCAGCAGAGGCAGAGGTAGGGGTAGAGGTAACCCAGTAGGCAGCCAAGGCACAGTGAAACAATCAGAGCAAGACAGTGCTCCAGTCAGAGTCTACGCAAAGAGACAGAGAGAAGAAGTCGAGACATCTGATGTTGTGGCTGGTACCTTCTCAACTTTTAATCAAGATGTGTTTGTGTTATTTGATCCGGGTTCTACCCATTCTTATGTGAGTGTTAGCATCATTGATTGCATTATTGTTCCATATACAAAAAAATGAACTTTGAGGTGCTAATAAACAGTCTGTTAGGACAAGAGATCAGGGTTAATAGAATGTATAGGGATTGTCCTTTGGTGATCCAAGGACACACTTTTCTATCTGATCTCATTGAAATGCCCTTCAGAGATTATGATATCATCTTAGGCATGGATTGGTTAGCCAGGCATCACGCCATGATTGACTGTAGACTGAAGACAGTCACTTTTGGTCTCCCTCAGTATAGTGATGTGGTAATACATGGGGAGAGGCAGCTATTGTCATCAAACGTCATTTCGGCTTCACTAGCCAGAAAAATGATCAGAAAGGGGTGTGAAGCATACTTGGCACATGTGGTAGACACTTAAGTGGGGAGTCCAGCATTGAGGGACATCCCTACAGTATATGACTTTCCAGATGTGTTTCCTGATGAATTGCCAGGATTACCTCTGGAAAGAGAGGTGCAGTTTGAAATTAATGTTATGCCTGGTGTAGATCCAATCTCCATAACACCATATAGAATGGCACCAGCAGAGTTGAAGGAGTTGAAGATACAGTTGCAAGAACTACTTGAAAAGGGCTTCATCCGCCCTAGTGTGTCACCATGGGGAGCGCCAGTATTATTTGTTAAGAAGAAGGACGACACTCTTCGTTTATGTATTATTTGACCTGGAATCTGCATACTTTTATGTTAGTGTTAGAATTATATATTCTGTTGTTATTCCTTTACAGGGGAATAAATTTTAATGCATTAGTGATTAGTCCTTTAAGATAAGGATTGTGATAATAAGTGAAATTAGTTTTGAAAGAGTTTATCGGCGACAAGTATTTTCTAACACACCATAAATTATAAAGCTAAATGGCAAGCCTACTTAATGTAAGGCAAGAGGACATAAAAGTAAGTTACAGTAATAGAATTGCTCTAGATGAGGGCAAGGATGTTATTGTTAGTAATTGTTAATGGATATTGTAATCAGAATAAGATTCGAATATAAGTAAATTTGAAAAGGATAAAATATCAGAAAATTTGATCTATTGGGATGTATCGTAGTAACTATGCAATGTTCTTGATGTTTGTACTGTAAGCTGCAGATTACAGTACTGACTTGAGATTATTGTATAGAGCTATGTACTACTTAATAGTACACCAAGATGAGAATAGTTGCCAACGGCATCTGTTTTGGTATAGTTATGCCAGGGCAGAATTTAGTTGTTAGAAATAAGTTTGAAAATCCTACTTAGGGATATAAAACTCAAAAGTTAGAAAATCGAAAGGTTATAATTTAGTACAGAAGGAAGTAAGTTATAGAATATTAAAAGATAAAAAGAGTTGTGGAAGTAGAAATTTGAATAGTTGATTCAGATATAACAAAGAAATGTTACGAATGTGAGGAAGACTATTGACTAGAATATTCAGAGGACCAATGACTAGATAAATCATTCTAACATGACCTCAAGGGTCATTCAAGAAGGAACATGAATCGAAATATTAGACAGCATAATAGTAAGAGAAGATTGGTGTTATACAAACAAATTAAATGTTATATTAGATTGTTAAAAGTCTTATACAAATTCGAGGGAAAGAAGATTATACGATCATATAGAAAGGAGAAAATAAACGTATGACTATTATAAGATGGCTATTGAGTAAAATTTCATGGACGAAATTTATTTTAAGGGGGGGAGAATTGTAACACCCCTATGTTCGGTAGTGCGTTCTACTGTTCCTGTGACCAGCGTTGTCTGGACAGCTAGGATGCCTAGAACTACACTTAGATATGAGTGAAGAGACATAAAATAATAAAATAAAAGAAAATAAAATACAAGAAAAATAAAGGAAAAAATAATAGCAATGAAATGTAACCAAGTTAAACGAGCCGAGAACCCTAGCGATGGGTGACCGCACCGGGAAGTCGCGGCGTGGACCGTTGACTAGCCCTGGACCGCGGGGAACCCTGGAAAATATTTTTAGGACTTAAATAAATGTCTATTGAAGTATAAATACTATTAGAAATATCAAAGAAAAATTAATTAATTAGTACAAAGAAAAGTGAGAAATCGAAAAACGGACAAAACTCGGTGTTATAAAAAAATAGGGAATACAACCCTAACAGGGGCATTGTGGTCATTTGACACCCTGAGTTGTCTTTTGATCTAAATTTCCATTAAAAATAAATGATATTACACATGGAAAATGTCATGAAAAATTAAATTAGTGGTGTCTAATGTAAATAGCAAAAATGGGCAGTTAAATATGGAAAAATGAAACTTATGAATAAACTAACATTAAAATTCAATAGTGCTCCACTAACTCACCAAAGTGGACCACTTAATCTTCATCTTGGACCAGCAAATTGTCATCTTCCTCAAACTCTCAAGTTCAGCCGAAAATGGAAGAAGAACCATCCACCATTGCCGTCCACCTTGGAGCTCCATGCAAGCATGATCCAAGCCATGTTTTCACTAGCTCCCTTCATTAAAAGTTGTCCATACACCTTGGGCAATAGATAGGGAGCAAGAAGACCAAGTTTTGTAGAGGTTTTGAAGAGTTTCCAAAGTGATAAGTATGCGTTTTTTTATTATTGCTTCATTAAAGTTTGTGAGGATGTTATGGGTAGTTGAATTGTGGAGAGATTTTTGGAGATTGATGTATTAAGGGAGATGTGTATTTTTGGCAGCCATGGAAACTCCTTAAGGGAAGTTTATTCTTGCTTGTAAATGGTAGATTAAAGGGTTGATTAAGTGTTTATATGTGTAAGAATAAATTGGGTGATGTATACTAAGTATATGTGAATGTATACTTGAATTTGGAAGCTTGGAACTTTATTCAAAGTGAGGTACAAATCGGCAGCTTGAATTGTGAACCATAAAAATGTTGTTTCATGGTTTTGTTTATGGAATATTATTGTTGAATTGTGGTACTTGTTATGGTAGCTTGTGTATGTGTATGAGGGTTTGAGTTTGGACATGTAAATGAGCCATATTATGTAGTTAAATTATGTATAAATTGGACTTGGTAAATTCTGTACTATAAGGTGCGTATTGAGTGTGGTTATAAGATGCCAAAGTGACCAAAAATGTTTTGTGAAATGTGTTTAGATTATGGTACAAAACAGAAATGGCATGAATGTGTAACTTGGTAATGTTAAATGTGTCCTTTGATTGAGTGATGGACAATGTGTAATAGGACAGTGTGTAATTTGGCCTAGAAACTTAAGTGTGTAGCTCCAATTGGTATGAGACCAACTGGAGGTGAAACTAGGCACAAAATGTGCCAACTTTCATGAAGGAAGCTTACCAAAATTCAGCTTGGAAGGTAACTTGAAAAATGACCAAATCCGGATTAGTGCATTTAAGGCCTTGAAATTCACCATTTAGGCAGCAGTTAGTGTTTTGGCCATAACTCACTCAAAACAGGTCCAATTGACCTGAAATTTTTACCATGAATAGTTAGACATATATCTACAAGTCTTATGAAGACATAAAGCCTAGAAATGACCATAAGCAAATCAAATAGCTTGCACAAGTTCGGGTCCAAAAACTGGCCGAACCTAAAATGACCTAAAGTGACCAATTTTGATGCACTTTGACCAGCAATAGTAAAATGACCATAACTTGGTCTAGTAAACTCATAATGACCTAAAATTTAGCCCCGCATGCAATAAGACATAGATCTACAAGTTTGTAGTTTTGACCGAAACCCGAAAACTGAGGGAACTAGGTCATCCGGTTAGGTCAAATTAGTATACCAGAATCCGACAAATTGCATTAAAGTGCACTATACATGGAAATGAATTGGGTAACATGTACCAACACTAAAAGGCTATAAATGTGACATATTGGTAACATTGAAACCTAATTCACCTAGACTACATCGAGGGTCGACATCTTAGGTTGACTAAGGAAATAATAGAATTTGATAAATTAATTATTGAACCTTATTCTTAGAGACAGTTTAAATAAGTACTGAAACACTTCAAATTGTGTGTTTCAGTTAGCAAAGACTCAGGGAAAGGGAAGGAAACACTGACTCAGGGCCAAGAGACAGTTATCAGAGGTTTGTGCACAATAGTTATTTCTTTTGAATTTTTCAATTGAAATAAATTATGATTATTTGTATGTTATTATTTTAAATTGTGTTTGTGCACAATAGTTATTTCTTTTGAATTTTTCAATTGAAAAAAACTATGATTATTTGTATATTATTGTTTTAAATTGTGTTTGTGCACAATAGTTATTTCTTTTGAATTTTTCAATTTAAATAAATTATGATTATTTGTATGTTATTGATTTAAATTGTGTTTGTGCACAATAATTTTGACTCCTCATTTTCTACTTAAAAATTTAATTGAACATTATAGTTTTAAATTGTGTCTGTGCACAATACTTTTATATTCACTGCTTTTGCTAGCAAATTTATTTGGAGAAATGAGTTATGAATAATTTTTGATTGTTTTGGTTTTGGAAATATTATTTGGAAATTATTGTGTTGCCTACTTTGTAAATGGAAATTTTGAGATAAATTGTGTTTAGTGGTATCGGGGCAAAGTAGGGACAGCGATACGTAACGCGTATGATTCCTGGGAACTCTCACTCGTGAACCCAGGAGCTTACAGGGATGGCGATACGTAATGCCTGCAAGTGCTCTGATAAGTACACTATATTCCTCCCTCTTTGACTTGTCAGTCTGAGGTGAGTATGGATGAGTACTCATTATCTAGCTAGCTTCCTCCCTCATTGATTTCGATTATTGGGGTGAGTGTGTCATGTCGTGGTGTACAACACGGCATGTGTGGAAAAATTGTGTCATGGCCTAAATTGTGTTATTGATTGGCAAAACAGTATTGTTCAGTTATTTGATCAAATTGTGTTATTGATGGGTAAAACTGTGTTATTCAGTTATTTGATCAAATTGTGTTATTGATTGGCAAAACGGTATTGTTCAGTTATTTGATCAAATTGTGTTATTGATTGGCAAAACTATGTTACTCAGTTATTTGATCAAATTTGTGTTATATGAACTTTGTAAATTATGAAATGGAATTGTGAATTATTTGATTTTTGAATTGTCAATAAAAGATTTATATATCGCATTTCAAATTGTTATTGTGCATCACTGAGTAAATTTTACTCAGCGATAGCTTTTCATTGCTGTCGCAGGTAGACAGACTGACAGGGCAACAAACTAGGCTGCTAGTGCTTCAGTGAGAGATCATCGGGTATATTGAGTATACCATATTTTGTATTTTGTATTATAATGTATGATCACTGTATGTATATAGTGTTCTTGGTTTTGAGCAGTTGTAAATTAAAGTTGTACATTGAAGTTGTAAAATAAAATGTGAATTATTTTGGCTTGTAAAATTTGCACTATATTTTTTTTTATCTCAGTCTTTGGAATATTGAAAAATTATTGTGGATTTGAGTTGAGAAAAGTATTGTGTTAATTAACTGTTGGAGTTTGAGATTAGGAAATATATTTGAAGTGCTTTTTTTACAGGTTTTTGAAGAACTGTTTTATTCAAAATACAGATGGCACTCCGCCAAAATTTTTATAGAAATTACTAATAATTCAAATGTGTTAGCTGTTTCACTTCAGTTCAAAAAAAGTTTTTAACACCTGTAAATAGTGCTTAGCACTGTAAAAGAAGTAAAAAAAGTTTTAAAATCCCTTGTAGTGTATTTAATAGGTTATCAGTAGACGAAGTTGGTAATTCATTAGGTATACTACGGGATTATGTTATGCCTTACAGAGGGGTAGGGTGTGACAAGTGAGGTATTCAAATATATGGTCATGACACTGTGGTTTCAAAACTATCTTAACAATTTATCAAACATTTATTGCCATTTCAAACACAAACAAATAAACTTTCAACAATTTAAGTCAAAAGCATAATACACATTTTGCAATATAAGTAATTCATTGCATGCATTTTGTAAATGAATTTTAAAGAATATTGATGTTCTGCACAAACCTTATACGAGTCGCCTCTTGGCCTTGACTCGATGCCTCAGGTTCTTTCTCGGTATTCTTTTCCGCTGAAACACATAGTTTCACAGTGTTTCAGTATCACAATTTATCATAACTCCAAAAATAAATTCAAATCTACTTATACCTAGCTGTAATAGGCTAAACTTGACGTTCTTGAAAATTTGTATTTCGGGGTTACTATTCATGATACTATTCAAGTCAATTTATTGACTTTCTAATGCTTAATAGGTATGGGAATTCTAATTTCACCCACATACCACATTTTGGTTACCTAATTTGTTAGTTTTGGTTCTTTTCTCAAAACTTAAGTCTTTTAGGAAAAAGTTCAAAATTTCAATTTTGATGTCCTATTTTGCACTGTTCCATTGGTCATGTTGCTGTTAGAATTTAGCTAAGTTTTCTTCATAGAAGTTGTTTCTTATTGTCTTAACTTTATTTTCCTTTTTGAATTACTCCATTTGGAGTTTTTTAGCCCAAGTTATAGCCATTTGAACATGGCTGGCCTGATTGGTCTAACCCAGATTTTCTGGGCACTAATTTAGTTCTGGCAGTTTTAGGTCACTAAATTCGGGTGGCTAAATAACTTGGTTAAGGTCATAATTTGGACTTGTGTTCATCATGAAAGTTTTAGGGCTATGTCTCAGCTTTCTATTGGTAAAATTTCAGGTCATTTGGACCTGCCTAGCCCAAGTTATGGCTGTTCATTTGGTCATTTTTGTACAGGTCAGTTTGCCTAACCCGATTTTGGCCAATTTGTTCACTATGCTATGGTCACTTTTTGGGCATGATTCCTAAATGAGAAATGTGTCATTTTGTATCTAGTTTCATTCCCAATTGGCATCACACCAATTGGGTTGGTAAATTTTTAGTTTTGGTCCCTTAAAAGGACCTTGGTCATGCTGCCTGCAGAATGACCATATCCAATCTGAATTTCAATTTGGTTCTAACACTTTCAACACACCACAATTGGTCATACATGACCATTTTTTAACTCAAGCAAGGTCAAACACATCATTTGACCAATTCTCAAAATTTCATCTCCCAAACCCTAGGTCCAAAACCCTAACTTTCATAAAATTCAAATCTAATGCATTCTAAACACCTATCCATAGTCTACATACATAATTCAACCTAAACAACCATTCAAATGCATCAAATTCACTCATTTCAAGCCCTAACCTACTGCTGGTCGAGTTTCTATTTGGTCCCCAAGGATAGTTTTCTTTTAATTTTAAGTATATTTCTAAGTTAATTGAACCAAGAACATAAACATTTAACTAAAATATTCAAGTTTAGATTACTAACCTTTTCTTGAATATCCAATCTTCTATTTCTTTCACTTTCTCCCCTTCTTTCTTGTTCCAAGCTTCTCACCAAGGTCTAGTTAAGGGTGTTTAGTGGATAATTTATGTAATTTTAGGGTGAGGTTAGGAGTTTGAAAACTTGAGAAAGCTTGGTTGTGGAGGATTGTTGAGAGAGAGCCAAGAGAGAAGGGAGGCAGCACATATTTGTGACACCCCTTACCCGTGTACAGTATACCCGAGTAAGTAATGCCACACGGTGTACTGGCACACTCTAATATACCTTACTTAATTTGTGTCATGCTTTTGAAGTTAATTTATGAAATATGATTTATTTTAACTATTTATCAAAAGTATTATTCATTTGAGGTTCCGAAGATTTTAAGGAAAATCCAGTGCTAAAAATGGAGAAAACAGTTCTTCGGAACCTGTTAAAAACACTTCCAATATACTATTTCATTCATTCTCAACTCCAATATCATCAATAAAACTCAATATCAATATCTCAATAATTTGTCAATTTTAGGTCTCAACAACCTTTTCATTTCTCAAAACATCCCTTTCTCAGGGTTCTCATATATGAACAACCATTAAATGCTCAATTTAATACCATACATGACCATAAATCTTTATTATTTACATGAACCTCAAAATACATTACATAAATCCCAAATACATATGAGAAAATAAAAAGTTAATTACAAATTGACAAAATGACATCTAGTGTCCTACCAATGCCAGTGACGAGGTGACAGGATGGACTCACCCACCGAGGTCTACTGGGCTCACGATCAGGATCTCCAGTACGCGTGGCAAAGCAACGCGCTAAGCAATAATGCTTAGTGGTGCAATAATAAAATAAAAGAAAATAGCAAGAAAACAAATATATAGTGAATGTGTATGATTCATTTGTTTGGTATGGTTATATATACATTAATTCAGTAACTTGGTTCATTTCATTCATTTGGTTGCCCAAGTAACCTACACTAGGCGATGGTACCTAGTACTCACACCATCGGTCACATATGTATCTCTAACAAGTGTAAATAATATCGTGCACAAGGCCAAGTCTCAATACAAAGTCGAATGGCTAAAAGCCATGAAATCACAGAATGGCATTTTTGCCATGTGCGATCGAACCCTATTGGCATGCCAAACTATCCAAACCAATCTTGTTAGGTATACTAGGGCATCTGAATCTCTTAACTTTGTCACTTTGTGAATTTCAACTTTTTGTGTGTCACTATTCATCATTGGTCAACAAAAATGTTGACTTTTGGAATAAAAATGTGTACATTGCCTTTGGCACTCCCAACATACCACATTTGGTGTTTAAAACTTGTTGGCATTAAGTGTTAATACCATTTCAAAGTGTAACCCACACAAGCAGAAAATTTCAGTTTTGGTGAGTCAACTTTACTGTTCCATTGGACACTGTTACTGTTGGAATTTGAAGAAATGTAAAACATGAAAGTTGTTCCTTATTTTGTCTAGTTGAATTTCCTTTTTTGAATCACTCCATTTGGAGTTTTGTAGCTCCAGATATGGCTCAAAAACCCAAGCTGTCCGGATATGCATTCTGCAGAAATTTACCATATCTACAGTGTATGAACAGTAACTTGAGTCACTTGGTTGAATGGTTTCTGGCCATAATTTGGGGTAGGTTCCTTCAGGAAAGTTGTTTTTCTATGTCTTAACTTGTTGCTGTAAAAATTTCAGGCCAATTGACCAAATCTACAGTGAGTTATGGCCAAATGAACAGTTACTATTCATTTGGCAAATTCTGCAGAATTCAGTGCAGGGTATCCGAATTGTGGCTGAGTTTTGACCCTTTTGCTTTGGTCTTTTGGGCATGGTTTCTTCAGAAAAAATGTGCCATTATAAGCCTAGTTTCATGTCCAATTGGCCAAACACCAATTGGACTAACACAGCCCAAGTTATGGCTGTGCAAAGGGACTGAATTTTCAGTCCTTATGTTGCTGTCCTAGGGCAGATTTCACTTTCACTTTACCCTACCATTTTTCAGTTCTAATTATGGTCAACATATCCAAAATGGTCACTTATTGACCATTAGAGTGTTCTTTAATAGGTTGGTCAGCCAAGTCACTTTTTCATGCCTCAAAACCCTAGTGTCCAAGGCAATTTACCCATAAACCTCCTTTAGCACCCTAGTTAAACATCTAGGTAATTATATAACTTAAATACAATCTCCAACTCATGCTAAGTCCATTAAAAACATTCAAAACACTCCCTTATTGGTTCTTCTTAGGGCTGCCGAAATTGAAGTGTTCATACCCATAGGTTTTTTGTTCATTTAAACTACAAATCTTACTAAGTTCAAGTCCAAAATCATGGAATTAAAGAGTTTAATGGGTATAAGTGCACTAACCTTGTTTGGGCAGAATTTCCAAAGCCCTAAACCTCACTTTTCTTCCTTTCCTTGGCTGCCAAAAGCTTCTCCAAGTGATATGGTCAAGGTTTAATGAAAGGGGTTAGGGTTTAGTGGTGGAAACTCATGGGAAATGGAGGTAATGAAAGAAAATTTTCATGGAGGGAGGAAGAAGAGAGGATCACGTTTTTAAGGAAGAAGAAGAAGAAGAAAGCAGCTTTTAGGTCTTCTTTTATCTCTTTATTAGTTAGTCAAATAATGGCTAAATTTTGATTGGTCATAGTTTTTCTTAATGACATCATAATTCCCATTTACTTACTTTTCTTCTTACTTTTGTTTTCTTATTTTCATTTCTCATTTTTAATAAATTTTTCATCAACATTAATTCATATTTTATGTCATATTAATTATTTACTCAACTGGACAAGTCGGCCAAAAATCACCTCGGAAGGCAAAATGACCAAAATGCCCTCCGTTTGGCTTAACGGGTCAAAATCGTTGATTGAAAAATTTTTCTATGTATTTTCTTGGCATTCTAATGCCATGGGAACCTCAATTACCCTTCTCTGGAGTCCCAAAAATTATTTTATAATTTTTTCTCTAGGGCTCAGAACCGCAACTTCCTCCGATTACCCATCGCTGGGCATCGGCTTTTGCTTGGTTGTATTTTATTTCTAAAATTTTTACTAAATTTTTCTTATTAATATTTGAGTTAATTTTGGTCCTGACTTTAGTTTAATTATTTTTCGGACGTAGAATGTACGGAGTGGTTACTGGGAGGGTGTTACAATATTGGAGGGAGAAGACCAAAATTTAATTTCTTTTATTTTGTTATTTTATGTGTTTTTAATTATTAATTAATACACAATCATCCTATAATTTTCAATTTGTTTAATTATTAGGTTTATTGCATCACGCATGATGTAATAAACTTTATCAACTCTTTCTTTTTCTTTTTTTTTTTGTTTATTTTTCTTTAGTTCTTTAATTTAATTCTTGATCCCAAAATTTTCTTTTCTCTGATTTTATTGGACAGTTAGGTCAGGAGTCAGCTCTAGGAGTCAATTGACCAAATTGCCCATCGCCGATTTGATCCGGTTTGCAATTAATTCAATATTTCTTCCAGATCCTTGACTTAATTATTTGACATGCTTAACAATTCTTTTTTGTGATTTTCTCTTTTCCACTATGTTCGCAATAGTCCTAAGGACCACGGCGTCACATTTTACGGTTCAAAATTTGAGTTTAAATCGACCTCGCAGTCCTTTTCGAGAAGGTCACCCATCGCTGTGACTCTCGGCTCATTTAACTTCTTGTATTCTTTTTTTTTTATTTAAACTTAACTATTTGAAAATTACTAATTATTTGTTTTTAGGGCTTATCTAGTTGCCTTAGATGTGGTTCTAATCCCCTTAATTATCCGGACCGACACCGGTCACCGGAACAGTGAAATATACCAGGCTATACAAATAGGGTTGTTACATGATCAACAAAAGGTTAGTGCTTATTCTCCATTATTTTCTTGATTAATTCTTGGATGTGGTTTCTAAGCATGGGAAATAGCAAGAAAAATTGATAAAATTAGGTATGTATGCATGGGAGGAATTTTTGCCAGACTAGGTATATGGAGGAAGTGATGTGTTTAATGAGATTTAAACTTGAATTTTAACTTAGGAGAGGTGCTAGACATGAAAAGTAAGTTAAATTTGCATGTGTAGTATAAATTGTGATTATGGAAGTTAGGGTTTGGAGCAAACTTAGGGTTTTGCTCATGTGTTGGTGAATGGAAGTCCTAATGATCAATTAGTGACCATTTGGATGTGTTTGATGAGGAATTAAAGTGAATTATGGCTTTGGATTTGAGGTTGGGTATGCTGCCTCATAGGACCTACAGGGCTGGATGTGAGTCCAGTAAGTTTGGGCACCTGTAACTTGAGTTGTGTAGGTTCAATTAGTGCAAGGCCAATTGGAAATGAAACTAGACACATAATGGCGCAACTTTGATGAAGAAACCTTGCCCAGAAAACAAACTTAGGATGACCTAAAAATTGGCCAAATCCGGGTAACCAATTTTGGATCTAGTAAAAGTGACCAAATGAATAGTCTGTTCATTTGGCCATAACTCAGTGTAGAAATATCCAAATGACCTGAATTTTTATGTCAATAGAAATCTTGGACAATTTAGAACAACTTTCATGAAGAACATAAACTCAAATTCTGGACCTAACAAATTCAAATTGCTAGTTCAAGTTAGGACACCAAATCTGGCAGAACCAAATTTGCTCAGAAAATCTGGGTAAAGACCAATCCAGCCAGTTGTGGTAAATTGACCATAACTTGAGCTATAAAACTCCAAATGGAGTGATTCAAAAAGGAAATTAAAGAAGACACATAAAGGAACTGTAACGATCGGGAACCAACCACTAGAGGAATTGTCCGCTTTAGCCATAAGCCTCACGGTTTTGTCCCATAGGTGGAATGGAGAACTTCCCAGGAGGTCACCCATCATGAGATTTCTCTCAAACGAGCACGTTTAACCCTGGAGTTCTTCCAACTCTCCAGACCATTCCACCAAAAGGCACCTCTAGTGATTAGTTCCCCTATTTTATATATCATTACTTTTGAACCCAAGACCAACTCCGTGCTTTGCCGATGTGGGATTTGCCTAAGGGACCTTTCTCCCCCCCTTTCGGGACTTAGCGTCCTCGCTGAGGTTTGCCCCACCATCGCTCAACAGGACACGCGAGCGGCTCTGATACCAATTGTAACGATCGGGAACCAACCACTAGAGGAATTGTCTGCTTTGGCCATAAGCCTCACGGTTTTTTCCCATAGGTGGAATGGAGAACTTCCCAGGAGGTCACCCATCCTGGGATTTCTCTCAAACGAGCACGTTTAACCCTGGAGTTCTTCCAACTCTCCAGACCATTCCACCAAAAGGCGCCTCTAGTGATTAGTTCCCCTATTTTATATATCATTACTTTTGAACCCAAGACCAACTCCGTGCTTTGCCGATGTGGGATTTGCCTAAGGGACCTTTTCTAAATGTGACACCCCCCTTACCCGTCTACAGTATATCCGAGTAAGCTATGTCACACGGTGTACCGGAACACTCTATTTTATCTTTATTAATTTTCATCATAATCTTGCTTATAACTTGTGAAATATAATTCATTTAAGTCATTTATTGAAATTATAATTTATTTGAGGTTCCAAAAATTTTATAGAAAATCCGGCAGAGTACCGGCTAAAAATGGAGAAAACAGTTCTTCGGAATCTGTGAAAAACACTTCCAAAATCATTTCCAAACAATCCCATCTCCATTTTATCAACAAAGTCTCAATATGATTTTCAACAACCTTTCCATTACTCAAACATTCATTTCTCATGATGCTCATATACAAGCAATAAATAAATACTCAAATTTTATATTCATATCCACAATTTTCATTATTTACATGAACATCAAAATATATTACATATGAGGAAATAAAAATTTGTTACAAAATACCAAAATGAAACCTAGTGTCCTACCAATGCACTGTAGAAGGTGAGATGACACGGACACTATGCAGAGCTGCAGGATGGACTCACCCAGTCTGCGGTCTACTGGGCTCTCGATCGGTATCTCCAGAACCTACGCGTGGCAAAAGCAACGCGCTAAGTAATAATGCTTAGTGGTGCAATAATAAAATAAAAGGAAATATCACAAAAATAAATATGTATTGAATGTATATGTCTTATTTGTTTTGTATTTGTATATCCATTTATTTCGTTAACTTTGTCCACTTTCATTCATTTGGTTGCCCAAGTAACCTATACTGGACGACTGGACTGAATAAACGGGTAACCGGCCTTTGGGTATCTAGTACCTCGCCGTCACACCATCGGTCACGTATGCATCTTCCGGTGTGCAGAGCGGCTAACAATGTCAGAATGACAATAGGCACAAGGCCAAATATCAACACAAGGTCAGAATGGCTAAAAGCCATAAAATCACAGAATGGCATAATGCCATGTGCAGTACTGCTAACTGAACCCTATTGGCATGCTAATAGGATATTGTTTTAGCAGTACTGCGAAAGGCTTTATGCCCGTATTCATGGCTTTTATGCCCGTATTCATGGCTTTTATGCCCGCACTCATGGCTTTTATGCCCGCACTCATGGCTTTATGCCCGCACTCATGGCTTAATGCCCGATTATGTGTTATCATGGCTTTTTAGCCATACTGACTGCATACGTGGTTGACGTTCTGCGTCCCATGGTATGACGGCCCGAGACACCGCGGTGTCCAGTGCCAACAACTCGTTATCCAGTTTAGTCAGCCTGTCATAGGTTACTTGGGCAGTGAAATTTATTGAAATAAGTTAAGAATATTAGCAATTAAAAATATTAGAAATTAAATAAAATAAATGACCTAAAATAAATTAGAATAGTTATTTATTAGAAAGAATCGAAATGAACTGGACCGATATCAAAATTTACTTATTATGAAATAATCTGAGATAACCTAGAAAATATTGAAAAAAAAAATGCTAAAAGATTAGCAAAGAAAATTATAACATACATAAATATTGTAAATGTGACTTACATGATAGTATAAGCATAAATTTATTATTTTTAGATAATTTTTCTTTGTACATTATTACTGTACATTGGCGAAATAAACACTTCCAAAGAAGACTAAATTAGGATAAAACATATTAAATTTTAAAACCGCATGTGAAGTATAAATAAATCTTAATTATTTAAATTATGTTTTATTATTTAAATTATGTTTTATTGCTATCTTTATTTGTATATTATTTCCTTGTTATATTATTGCACCACTAAGCAGCAATGCTTAGCGCGATGGAATTGTTTCCTCGCGCAGGTACTGAAGTTAAAGCCCAGCGAATACTAAACAGAGATTTTGGGAGTTCTGATTTGCAGAAGTGCCTGAAGTACTCAAGGTTGTTACCTCCTCAGCAATGCATGTAGATAGGGCCCATATAGAACATATTTTATATTTTGTATAAATTGCTTAGATATTGTATTGTAATGTATATTATGAACAGGTAATTAATAGGAATGTGATATAAATTAATAAATTAGGTTTTTCATATGTAATTAATTTATATATCATGTAAATTATGAAAATTTTCAATTATTTTGTAAATTTTGTAAATTAAGGAAATTTGAAATTTTTGCTTATGTAATTTGAGAATGTTTACATATGAATTGAGTATGAATGGAAATGTATAGAAATGATTATGAAATTGAAATATATGGATGAGATTTGAAATATGAGAAAATTATGAAAATGATTGATGAGATAATTATGATTAGCATGGATGAGATTTTTATTTTAAAATATTATTGAATTTCAAACATGTGAATATTGAAATACGCCAAATGATAATAAAATAGGGAAAACTTCATTGGTTTCTCCATCAAAAAAATAATTGATATTAAATTAAACGAATTCAAAATTATTAAAAAAAAATAAAGTAAGATAGAAATATGAATTTGGAAATTATGTTTCCATTATAAACAAAATTAGAATGCTATAAAATATATAAACGAAAAATATAATGAAATGATAAAACATATAAACTCTTAATGGTACTATGTGCCCATGTATTGCCTAGACACGTGTGTCAGATTGGATAGATTGGCCTAAATGTGACACCCCTTACCCGTCTACAGTATATCAGAGTAAGCTATGTCACACGGTGTACCGGAACACTCTATTTTATCTTTATTAATTTTCATCATAATCTTGCTTATAACTTGTGAAATATAATTCATTTAAATCATTTATTGAAATTATAATTTATTTGAGGTTCCGAAAATTTTATAGAAAATCCGGCAGAGTATCGGCTAAAAATGGAGAAAACAGTTCTTCGGAACCTGTGAAAAACACTTCCAAAATCATTTCCAAACAATCCCATCTCCATTTTATCAACAAAGTCTCAATATGATTTTCAATAACCTTTCCATTACTCAAACATTCATTTCTCATGATGCTCATATACAAGCAATAAATAACTACTCAAATTTTACATTCATATCCACAATTTTCATTATTTACATGAACATCAAAATATATTACATAAGTTCAAATACATATGAGGAAATAAAAATTTGTTACAAAATGCCAAAATGAAACCTAGTGTCCTACCAATGCACTGTAGAAGGTGAGGTGACACGGACACTATGCAGAGCTGCAGGATGGACTCACCCAGTCTGCGGTCTACTGGGCTCTCTATCGGTATCTCCAGAACCTACGCGTGGCAAAAGCAACGCGCTAAGCAATAATGCTTAGTGGTGCAATAATAAAATAAAAGGAAATATCACAAAAATAAATATGTATTGAATGTATATGTCTTATTTGTTTTGTATTTGTATATCCATTTATTTCGTTAACTTTGTCCACTTTCATTCATTTTGTTGCCCAAGTAACCTATCTTTGGGCATTGGATGGATAAGCGGGTAAGCGCCTTTGGGTATCTAGTACCTCGGGCCGTCACACCATCGGTCACGTATGCATCTCCCGGTGTGCAACAGAACAACTAACAAGCTGTAATGACAATAGGCACAAGGCCAAATATCAACACAAGGTCAGAATGGCTAAAAGCCATAAAATCACAGAATGGCATAATGCCATGTGCAGTACTGCTAACTGAACCCTATTGGCATGCCAAATTATCCAAACCAATCTTGTTAGGTATACTAGGGCATTTGATACTTTTGAATTCTTCAAATTTTAAATTTCAAGTTTTGGTGTCACTATTCACTTCATTGGTCAACAAAAATGTTGACTTTTGGATAGAAAATAGGTACATTGGTTTTGACACTCCCAACATACCACATTTTGCATTCAAAACTTGTTGGCATTAATCACCAATACCATTTCTAAGCTTAAACCAAGGGAGCAGAATTTTTCAGTTTTCATACCTAAACTTCACTGTTCCATTAGTGACTGTTACAGTGGGAATTTGAAGAGATGATAAACATGAAAGTTGTTCCTTATTTTGTCTAGTTGAATTTCCTTTTTTGAATCATTCCATTTGTAGTTTTGTAGCTCCAGTTATGGTCCAAAAACCACAGCTGGCCGGATTGCAAAACTGCAGAATTGACCATATCTACGATCTGATGAATAGTGACTGCCACTGCCTTGTTGGATAGGTTCTGGTCATAATTTGGGGTAGGTTTCTTCATGAAAGTTGTTTGTCTATATCTTAACTTGTTGCTGTAAAAATTTCAGGTCAATTGACCCATTCTACAATGAGTTATGGCCAAATGAACAATTACTGTTTATTTGGTCATTCTGCAGATTCTGGTTGCAGGGTATCCGGATTGGGGCTAGTTTTTGGTCCACTTGCTTTGCTCTTTTGGGCATGGTTTCTTCAGAAAAATTGTGCCATTATGTGTCTAGTTTCATTTCCAATTGGCCAAATACCAATTGAACTTACACAGCCAAAGTTATGGCTGTCCAAGTGGGCTGGAATCACAGTCACCCTGCTGGTTACCCTAGGCAGCATACCAAACCAGTTTGCAATGCTATAATTCACTCTAAGTCATGGTCAACTTACCTCAAATGGTCACTAATTGACCATTAAAATGTTCATTCACCATTACCTAAGCAAGGTCCAAGTTTCTCTCCAAAACCCTAACCCTAATTGACCAAGCCTCCAATTCATGCATCCCACTCCTAATTTGCTATACTTATCATATAATTTATAAGAGGGGCAGCAATATGTCACTTTAAACCAAAGATTTCTCCTAACCCTAACTCATGTCAAGGCTGCCAAAACTTCATGGAATATAACCATGCTTCATTAATTCAATTTTTGTCAAATTTTTAACTTAACTTAGCTCAAATTCATGATTAGAAAGATGTAAAAGCAAAGGTTATGGCACTAACCTCTTTGGTGATTTTCTAAGCTTGTTCACACCTCACTTTCTTCCACTTTCTCTTCTTCTAATTGCTGCCCAAGTCTTGCTCTAGTGGTAAGGGAAATTTTTAGTGAAGGGAGGACAAGGTTTTGAGGTGGTTTGAAGTGGGAAATGAAGCTTAAGGGAGCTTTAATGGTGGAACCTCTTCTCCCTCTCTCTCTCAACGTTTTTTAGGCTGCCCAAAGGTTGAAGATGCAGATTGGTTTTTCAAATTTTTGGTCACTTTTATCTCTTTTAATGAGTTCAACAAATTATGATTGGTGGATAGGTTTTTAATGACATCATATGATGTCATTATTAGGTATTTTCTTTTATTTTCTTTTCTTTTCATCTCTACTCATTTTCAATTTAATTTTTAGTAATGTTTATTCACATTTTGTGTCATAATAATTATTTACTTAACTGGACAAGTCGGCCAAAAATTACCTCTGAAGGCGAAATGACCAAAATGCCCTCCGTTTGGCTTAACGGGTCAAAATTGTCTGTACCAATTGAAAAATTTTTCTAAATATTTTCTTGGCATTCTAATGCTATAGGAACCTCAATGACCCTTCTCTGGAGTCCCAAAAATTATTTTATGAATTTTTCCCCGGGTCTAGGGCTCCTAGTTGCGAGAACCGCAACTTCTCACTAGGTTACCCATCGCTAGGGCACCGGCTCATTTAACTTGGGTGTATTTTATTTCTAAAATTTTTACTAAATTTTTCTTATTAATATTTGAGTTAATTATGGTTCCTGACTTTAGTTTAAATTTTTTTCCGGACGTTCTAGCTGTCCGGACTGACACCGGTCACCGGAACAGTAGAATGTACAGAGTTGCTACCAGGAGGGTGTTACAGGAACAACTTTAATGAGGAGAATTTTGTCAAATTTCTACTGTAACAATGACCAATGGAACAGTAAACTTAAGGTATGAAATCTGAAAATTTTGAATAACATAAAATATGCTTTGAAATGGTATTGGAAATTAATGCCAACAAAAATAAAATGCAAAATGTGGTATCTTGGTGAACTTAGATTTAACAAATCTATTATGTATTAAAAAGTCAACTTTTGTCTAGGAATAGTTAAGTGAATAGTAACCTCAATGAAATGAATGCAAAGGACAAAAACTTAAATTGCTAATGATACCTCACTTAAATGATTTAAGGTTTGTTTACATCATGTGATTAGTTTGATGGGATTTATAGGCTCATCACAAATAGAACTTAGAAGAAATAGTTTATATAATTTGAAATGTGAATTGTAAATTACTATAAATGAAATATTAAGGTATAAATGATGTGTAAATAATATTTGGGGACTTTCCCTTTTTATTGAATAAAAATAAAAATTTGCTTGAACCTAGGTACATGTGAATTGGTATGATAGATTAGAGATAAAATTGTAAATGAACTATACAAATGAAATTTATGAACATATGCATTAGATAAAAATGAATTTGGACATTGTATTCCCACTAGGAAATAAAATAAAACCTATTGACACTTAATGGTACATGAGTGAAATTAAGAGTAATCATAAATACTTAGTAAGCAAAAACATTTCTTGAATTTCAAATGACAAATTATATGAATAAATAGTGTAATGAATAAATGAACCATATTAATGTATGAATTAGACATGAGTTCTCATTATTGTAGAAGGAAAAAATATTTTGAGTACAATGGTACATGAGAACCATTGTTTTGAATTGTGATCATTATAGATAACATAATGAATATATAAATTACGATGAATGCATAAATTATGTAAATATTAGACTTAGACATTTATTTTTCTATTATGAAAAAGATTAAAATGCTAGAAATTATAATTAGAACCTATAATAAAATAATGAAACTTATGAACACTTAATGGCACTATGTGCCCATGTATCGCCTAGATATGTGTGTCAGATTGGATAGATTAGCATGCCAATAGGGTATTTTTTAGCAGTACTGCGTAAGGCTTTATATCTGTATTCATGGCTTTATGCCCGCACTCATGGCTTTTATGCCTGATTATGTGTTATCATGACTTTTTAGCCATATTGACTGCATACGTGGTTGATGTTCCGCGTCCCATGGTATGATGGCCCGAGGCACCGCGGTGTCCAATGCCAATGACTCGTTATCCAGTTTAGTCAGCTTGTCATAGGTTACTTGGGCAGTGAAATTTATTGAAATGAGTTAAGAATAATAGCAACTGATAATATTAGCAATTAAATAAAAAGAGTAAGAATATTTAAAATAAATTAGATTATTATTTAGTATAAAGAATTGAAATTAATTGGAACGATATTAAAATTTAATTATTATGAAAAAATCTGCGATAACCTAGAAAGTATTGAAAGAAATGATAAAAAGATTTGCAATACAGATATAACTTAAATAAGCATTACAAATGTATTTTTTTTTATAATAATATAAAGATCAGAATAATATTCTTGGAATTTTTGGGGATGGTACCGTGAATTTAAGAATTAAATGCTTCTGAAGAGGAATAAATTAGAACAAAGGATAGTTGACCAAATTATGATCCATTTCTTTCTTTAATTGTATATGTTATTTTCTTGTTATATTATTGCACCACTAAGCAGCAATGCTTAGTGTAACATCCTCATTTTAGCTAGTCCGTACAGTCTACTGTTCTGGTGACCAGTGTCTGTTCGGACAGCTAGAACGTTCGGAAAAATATTTAAACTAAAGTAAGGAACCAAAAATTAACTCAAATATTAATAAAAAAAATTTAGAAAAAATTATAAAATAATTTTTGGGACTCCAGAGAAGGGTCATTGAGGTTCTTATGGCATTAAAATACCAAGAAAATACTTAGAAAAATTTTTCAATCGATACAGACAATTTTAGCCCGTTAAGCCAAACGGAGGGCATTTTGGTCATTTCATTTTCAGAGATGATTTTTGGGCCAACTTTGTAATACCCTCCCTGTAGCAACTCCATACTTTCTACTGTTCCGGTGATCGGTGTCGGTCCGGACAGTTAGAACGTCCGAAAAAATATTTAAACTAAGGTCAGGAATCATAATTAAATCAAATATTAATAAGAAAAATTTAGTAAAAATTTTAGAAATAAAATACAAACAAGTTAAACGAGCCGGTGCCCTAGCGATGGGAAACCCAGAGGGAAGTTGCGGTTCTCGCAACTAGGAGCCCTAGACCTGGGGGAAAAATTATAAAATAATTTTTGGGACTCCAGAGAAGGGTCATTGAGGTTCCTATGGCATTAGAATGCCAAGAAAATCTTTAGAAAAATTTTTCAATCGGTACAGACAATTTTGACCCGTTAAGCCAAACGGAGGGCATTTTGGTCATTTCGCCTTCAGAGGTGATTTTTGGCCGACTTGTCCAGTTGAGTAAATAATTAATATGACATAAAATATGAATAAACATTACTAGAAATTAAATTGGAAATAAGTAGTGGACAAAAGAAAAGAAAATGAGGAAAAAGACTTATTTATGACATCATGGTGATGTCATTAAAAACCATAACCAATCACAATTAAGCAACCATTTGACTAACTAATAAAAGAGACTAAATGAAGACCAAAATAACCAAAAAATACAGCAGCCATCTCCTTCCATAAACCAGCCGAAACCTCTCCCTTTCCTCCCTCCATTGATGTTCAAACAAAAAGCTTCATTTCTCCCTTTGTTACACCACTAAACCCTAAACCCCTTTCATTAAAACTTAACCACATCTCTTGGGGAAGTTTTTGGCAGCCTAGAAAGTGAAGGAAAGTGAAGATTTAACTTGGGAAAAATCTGCCTACAAGAGGTTAGTGCATATTTATACATAAACCTCTTTTAATCCATGATAGTGACTTGAAATAGGTGAGATTTTGTAACTTAAATGAATAAAAGTTGAGTGTATGCACCCCAAGGATTTCGGCTGCCCTAAGGAAGGAATAGAATTGGGTGTTTTTGATTGACTTGGAATGAACTACAAATCAAGTTTAAAGTATATAAACATAAGGATATTGATTTAGTTAGTTAACTAGGGTAGTTTGTACAAAACTATGAATTTGAGCTAGGGTTTAGGAGAGAAAATTTGACTTGGCTTATGAAATTGTTAAAGAAAACTCTAATGGTCAATTAGTGACCATTTGAGGTAAGTTGACCATAAATTGGACTGAAATATAGCATGGCAAAGTGAATGAGTATGCTGCCCAATGAGGCGGCGGTGGTGTTGAGATTTCAGTCCACTTGGACTGCCATATCTTTGGCTGTGTTAGTCCAGTTGGTGTTTGGCCAATTGGACATGAAACTAGGCTTATAATGTCACATTTTTGCTGAAAAAACCATGCCCAAAAGACCAAAGCAAGTGGACCAAAAGTTGGCCCCAATCCGGATACCCTACAACAGCACCTGCAGAAATGACTAAATGAACAGTAACTGTTCATTTAGCCATAACTCATTGTAGAAATGGTCAATTGAACTGAAATTTTTACAGAAATAATTTAAGACATAGACAAACAACTTTCATGAAGAAACCTACCCCAAATTATGACCAGAACCTAACCCAAATGGCAGTCACATTTACTATTCATGTTACTGTAGATTTGGTAATTCTGCAGTTTTGGCAATCCGGCCAGCTGTGGTTTTTGGGCCATATCTGGAGCTACAAAACTCCAAATGGAGTGATTCAAAAAAGGAAATTCAACTAGACAAAATAAGGAACAACTTTCATGTTTACCATTTCTTCAAATTCCCACTGCAAAGTGTCCAATGGAACAGTAAATTTGAGTTACAAAAAACTGAAAATTCTGCTTCCCTTGGTTTAAACTTTGAAATGGTATAAATGCTTAATGCCAACAAGTTTTGAATGCCAAATGTGGTATGTTGGGAGTGCCAAAGTCAATGTACATATTTTCTATCCAAAAGTCAACATTTTTGTTGACCAATGAGGTGAATAGTGACACCAAAACTTGAAATGCACAAATTGAAGAATTTAAAAGTTTTAAATGCCCTAGTATACCTAACATGATTGGTTTGGATAGTTTGGCATGCCAATAGGGTTCGATTAGCGATCGCACATGGCAATATGCCATTCGTGATTTCATGGCTTTTAGCCATTCGACTTTGCATTGAGATTTGGCCTTGTGCTCGAGATTATTCTGACTTGGTAGGCTGTTGCATTACCTGGAGATGCATATGTGACCGATGGTGTGACGGCGAGGTACTAGATACCAGTGCGGTTTACTCGTTATCGATCCGATGCGTCTAGTGTAGGTTACTTGGGGCAACCAAATGAATAAAAGTGGATAAAGTAAATGATATACAAATACCAAACAAATAAAACATATACATTCGTTACATATTTATTTCTTGCTATTTCTTTTATTTTATTATTGCACCACTAAGTATTATTGCTTAGCACGTTGCTTTTGCCACGCGTAGGTTCTGGAGATACAGATCGTGAGCCCAGTAGACCGCAGACTGGGTGAGTTTATCCTGCAGCTCTGCACAGTGTCCGTGTCACCTCACTACCTGCAGTGCATTGGTAGGGCACTAGGTGCCATTTTGTAACTAAATTTTTATTTTCTCATATGTATTTGGATCTATGTAATGTATTTTGATGTTCATGTAAATAATGAAAGTTATGGTCATGAATGCAAAATTTGAGCATTTATTTATTGTTTGTATATGAGAACCCTGAGAAATGATGATTGAGAACTGAAACTGAACAATGTTGAGATTTTGATATTGAGACTCTGTTGATGAATTAAAGTTGGGATTGTTTGGAAAATTATTTGGAAGTGTTTTTAACAGGTTCCGAAGAACTGTTTTCTCCATTTTTAGCCGGTACTCTGCCGGATTTTCTATAAAATTTTCGGAACCTCAAATAAATTATAATTTCAATAAATGACTTAAATAAAATATATTTCACAAGCTATAATCAAAATTATTGATGAAAATTAATTAGGATAAAATAGAGTGTGCCGGTACACCGTGTGACATAGCTTGCTCGGCTACACTGTAGACGGGTAAGGGGTGTCACATTTAGTGGTATCAGAGCACGGTTTAGGCGTTTCTGGGCCTAGATTGAGTCCATACCATGCATTGCATTTGTAAGAGTCGAGGTGACACTAATGCAGATCTGTTTGTCTTTCTTATTTTGAATAGGATATGGACCCTTCATCACAGAGCGATCGAGGAGGAAGTGGAGAGTCATGCTCCACTGCGGCGGTGAGGCGGGGTAGGGGAGAACCTACTCCACCGGCTCAAGCGAGCACCTTTCGGCCTCCACGAGCCATGTTCCAACAAATGGCCGACTTCTTTAGACAAATGGCTGGAGTAATGCCACCACCACCACCAGCTCCACAGCAGAAATCACACCTGGAAAGGCTAAGAAAGTTTGGAGCAGTGGACTTCTGTGGTAAGAGAGAAGATGATTCTGTTGCAGCCAAGAATTGGTTGAACAGAACGGGCAGAGCTTTAAAACAACTCCACTACACCCCAGAGCAAAACCTGGAAGCTGCTATATCTTTGTTGCAAGATGATGCCTACGAATGGTGGGACACGGTATCCAGTGAAGTGCAGCCAGAAGCTGTAACTTGGGACTTCTTTCTCTCCAAATTCAAGAAGAAATATGTAGTCTTGTATACCGGATGAGAGAAGAAGAGAGTTCATTAACAGCGAGAGACAGGCATGTCGGTGGCCGAATATGAGAAGGAATTTGTTCGATTAAGCCGCTATGGAAGGGAGATAGTCCCTAATGAAGCTGAAAGATGTAAGAGATTTGAAGAGGGACTAAATGACAACATCAAGATCCACTCAACTACAGGAATCACAGAATTTACCAAGTTAGTGAAAGCTGCTATAAAGGTTGAAAAAGTAAGAATCAGTGAGCAGACCAGAAGGGAGAGACAACAGAAGAGGGGACCAGGTCAGTCTAGCTCATCTCCTGCACCTGGGAAGAAGTTCAAAGGTCCACCTACACAGAGTTTAGGGCAACCACAAGGTCAGGGTCAGTCTCAGGGGCCCAGGCCATAGTTTACCCCTAGGAGAGGTCAGTCCACACCATCAGTGGGCAGCTCTCCAGGGATGGGGTTCAGGACCAGCCCGGCATCTTACGCATGTCCACACCGCTGAAATGGCATAAGGGGGAGTGTTGGAGAGTGGCGGTGCCTGCTAAGGTGTGGGTCAGAGCATCAGTTAAGGAACCGTCACGCAGAACTACTATATTTGCTCCAACACAAGCGCATGAATCGCTCTGCACCATAGAGAGGTAGAAAATCTGGTAAATCTGAGGCTGTTGGACCATCACAGAGGCCCACATCTGAGCCAGCAGAGAGGCCTGATAGCAGACCACCAGCAAGAGCTTATGCTATTAGAGCTCAGGAGGAGCAAGATGCCCCGGATGTCATCAGGGGTACGTTCTCCCTCTACACTACACCTGTGCATGCATTGGTGGATCCAGGATCCACTCATTCATACATCTGCATCAACCTACCCGTAGAAAGGGGGATATTAGTAGGGGAGAGTGACCAAGACATTCTGGTCACAAATCCATTGGGCCACAGTGTAGTGGTGAACAAAGTATACAAGGGTTGCCCGTTAAGGATTCAGGGGTATGAATTCTTGGCAGACTTGATTGAGTTGCTTTTCCATGAGTTTGACGTGATTTTGGGAATGGACTGGTTGTCACGTCATCAGACAATAGTTGATTGCAAATTGAAGAGAATTTCTTTGAAAACTCCTGAGGGTAATGAAATTACAGTTGTGGGGGAAAGGACAGTTTTCTTGTCCAATGTCATCTCAGCCACAGTTGCAAGAAGAATGATGAGAAAAGGTTGTGAAGCCTACCTAGCACATGTGGTGGATACTAGGCAGGCTAAGCCAAACCTGAGTGATATACCCATGAAGAGACTTTCCAGGTATTTCTGAAGAATTGCACAGTTTGCCACGAGAAGGGAAGTTGAATTTGCTATTGAGACAACTGCAGATCTGACACCCATTTCCATTGCTCCTTATAGGATGGCACCCATTGAATTGAGAGAGTTGAAAACTTCGGTTGCAAGAGTTACTTGATAAGGGTTCATACGCCCATGTGTCACCATGGGAGCTCGGTCTTTGTTTGTGAAAAAGAAGGATGGTACTTTGAGGCTATGCATTGATAACCTGAAGTTGAATAAAGTGAATATGAAGAAAAAAAATCCGTTTCCTAGAATTGATGATCTGTTTGATCGGTTGAAGGAAGCAGAGTATTTTCCAAAATTGATCTCGATCGGTATCATCGATTGAGGGTTAAGGATGCAGATGTGCCAAATACTGCATTCAGGACCCGATATGGGCATTATGAGTTTCTAGTGATGCCCTTTGGCCTAACAAATGCACCAGCAGCATTCATAGACCTTATGAACCGTATCTTCCATCCATACCTAGATCGGTTCGTAGTGGTCTTTATTGATGATATTCTGGTGTATTCCAAGACCAGGGAAGAACATGATGAGCATTTAAGGATTGTTCTGCAAACCCTGAGAGAAAAGAAGCTGTATGCTAAGTTGTCCAAGTGTGACTTTTGGTTGAATGAGATTGCATTCCTTAGACACATAGTGTCAGCTGATGGGATTAGGGTGGATCCCAAGAAAATAGAAGCAGTAATGGAATGGAAGCCTCCCAGGAATACAACTGAGGTCAGAAGATTCTTGGGGCTAGCTGGGTATTACAGGAGATTTGTGAAGGGATTTTCCTTAATAGCTGCTCCAATGACCAAGTTGTTACACAAGAATGTCAGATTTGACTGGAATGACAAGTGTCAGACCAGTTTTGAGAAATTGAAGACTATGTTGACAGAGGCACCAGTGTTAACACAACCAGTGTCAGGAAAAGACTTCGTGGTCTACAGTGATGCCTCACATAATGGGTTAGGGTGTGTATTGATGCAAGAGGGGAAGGTGGTCGCTTATGCTTCCAGGTAGTTAAGGCCACATGAACAGAATTACCCTACCCATGATCTAGAGCTTGCAGCAATTATCTTCGCACTAAAGATATGGAGGCATTACTTGTATGGTGAAAAGTGCTACATTTACACAGACCACAAAAGTCTGAAATACTTGCCAACCCAGAAGGAGCTCAACCTTAGACAGAGGCGATGGATTGAGTTCCTGAAGGACTATGATTGTGTGATTGACTACCATCCTGGGAAGGCAAATGTAGTTGCTGATGCTTTGAGCAGAAAATCCATGACAACTTTGAGATCATTGAATGCCCGTCTAACTTTGATTCGAGATGGAGCTATTTTGGCTGAGTTGCAAGTGAGGCCAAACCTGCTACAGCAGATTTTAGATGGGCAAAAGGTAGATGAAAAGTTAATGGCTATTATGAGCACAGTCTCAGAGGGAAAAGCAACTGACTATGAGGTGAAAGCAGATGGGTGTCTGTACTACAAAGGAAGATTGTGTGTACCAGATAATGGGGAATTGAAGGCCAATATTCTGAAAGAGGCACACACCAGTGTATATGCTATGCACCCAGGAAGTACAAAAATGTATCATGATCCAAGCTTGATATTGGTGGCACAGTATGAAGAAGGACATAGCTGACTATGTGACTAAATGCTTGACATGTCAGCAAGTCAAGGCAGAACATCAAGTTCCATCAGGTTTGCTACAGCCCATACGCATACCTGAATGGAAATGGGATCGGGTCACCATGGATTTTGTAAGTGGTCTACCTCTCACCCAGAAGAAACATGATGCAGTATGGGTGATAGTGGATAGATTGACGAAGTCAGCACACTTTCTGCTTAGGACTGACTACTCACTTTGGAGAAGTTAGCGGTGTATATCGCTGAGATAGTTAGATCGCATGGAATTCCACTTTCCATCATATCTGATCGAGACCCAAGGTTTACATCGAGATTTTGGAAGAAGTTGCATGAATCCTTGGGTACACAACTCCACTTCAGCACAGCTTTCCATCCTCAGATGGATGGGCAATCAGAAAGAGTAATCCAGGTAAACAATTGAAATCAATTAAACAAATACACATATTGAACTGAAATGATAATAATAACATGAAATATATGTCAGGTCCTTGAGGATATGCTGGGGAGTTGTGTCATTGAGTTTGAGGGAAGTTGGGATAGATACCTCCCACTGGCAGAATTTGCATACAACAATAGCTATCAAGCTAGCATCCAAATGGCCCCATATGAAGCATTATATGGGAGAAAATGTAGAACTCCAGTGTGCTGGACTGAATTGGGCGAAGACAAACTGGTAGGGCCAGACCTGGTGAAACAGACTAAGGAGAAAGTGAAACTAATCAAAGCTAATCTGAAGATTGCCTCAGATAGATAGAAATCTTATGCTGACCTGAAGAGAAAAGAAATAGAATATGTGGTTGGCGAAAAAGTGTTCCTCAAGGTGTCACGACCCAGGGATGGGGTTGGGACGTGCTTGTTCAACCAGCTACGCACTGGGGTGGAAACTTCGTGTCCCACATCGGAAACGGGAAGAAAAGATTTGGGCCATATATGTGGGAGCCTTCCTCACCTGGTCAGCGCGCTTTTGGGAATGAAACCTCCCAAGGGACAAATCCGTGAGGCCCATGGGCCAAAGCGGACAATACTAACTGGAGAAGGATCGGGCTGTTACAATTTTACAAATGTAATGGCCCGGCCCACTAGTAATATTGTCCGCTCTGGGTCGAAGCCCTCACGGTTTTAAAACGCGTCACTAGGGGTTACGAACCACCAACTTATAAACCCAGCATCTCTCTCGTGTTTTGTCGATGTGGGATTTGCCTAGGGTGTTACAATCCACCACCCTTATGGGACTCAGCGTCCTCGCTGAGATTTGCCCCACCATCGCTCAAGGTTGAACGCGGAGCAGCTCTGATACCACAAATGTAATGGCCCGGCCCACTAGTAATATTGTCCGCTCTGGGTCGAAGCCCTCACGGTTTTAAAACGCGTTACTAGGGGTTACGAACCACCAACTTATAAACCCAGCATCTCTCTCGTGTTTTGTCGATGTGGGATTTGCCTAGGGTGTTACACAAGGTGTCACCGTGGAAAAAGGTATTGAGGTTTGGAAGGAAAGGTAAGTTGAGCCCTAGGTTTATTGGCCCATATGAAATCATTGAACGTGTGGGTCCAGTGGCCTATAGGCTAGCTTTACCACCAGAGCTGGACAAGATCCACAATGTGTTCCACGTGTCCATGCTCAGAAGATACCGCTCAGATCCTTCACATGTCATCTCCAGGGAAGAAATTGAAATACAATCGGATTTGACATATGAAGAAGAACCTCTACGGATCCTGGCTCGGGAAGTAAAAGAATTGAGGAACAAACAGATTCCATTGGTAAAAGTGCTTTGGAGGCACCACAACACCGAGGAGGCAACTTGGGAAACTGAAGAAACGATGAGGCAACAGTTCCCTCAACTGTTTGCATCAGGTAAATTTCGAGGACGAAATTTAAATTAGAGGGGAAGAGTTGTAACACCCTCCCTGTAGCAACTCCGTACATTCTACTGTTCCGGTGACCGGTGTCGGTCCGGACAGTTAGAACATCCGGAAAAATATTTAAACTAAAGTCAGGAACCATAATTAAATCAAATATTAATAAGAAAAATTTAGTAAAAATTTTAGAAATAAAATACAAACAAGTTAAACGAGCCGGTGCCTTAGCGATGGGAAACCCAGAGGGAAGTTGCGGTTCTCGCAACTAGGAGCCCTAGACCCGGGGGAAAAATTATAAAATAATTTTTGGGACACCAGAGAAGGGTGATTGAGGTTCCTATGGCATTAGAATTCCAAGAAAATATTTAGAAAAATTTTTCAATCGGTACAGACAATTTTGACCCGTTAAGCCAAACGGAGGGCATTTTGGTCATTTCGCCTTCAGAGGTGATTTTTGGCCGACTTGTCCAGTTGAGTAAATAATTAATATGACATAAAATATGAATAAACATTACTAGAAATTAAATTGGAAATGAGTAGTGGAGAAAAGAAAAGAAAATGAGGAAAAAGACTTATTTATGACATCATGGTGATGTCATTAAAAACCATAACCAATCACAATTAAGCAACCATTTGACTAACTAATAAAAGAGACTAAATGAAGACCAAAATAACCAAAAAATACAGCAGCCATCTCCTTCCATAAACCAGCCGAAACCTCTCCCTTTCCTCCCTCCATTGATGTTCAAACAAAAAGCTTCATTTCTCCCTTTGTTACACCACTAAACCCTAAACCCCTTTCATTAAAACTTAACCACATCTCTTGGGGAAGTGTTTGGCAGCCTAGAAAGTGAAGGAAAGTGAAGATTTAACTTGGGAAAAATTTGCCTACAAGAGGTTAGTGCATATTTATACATAAACCTCTTTTAATCCATGATAGTGACTTGAAATAGGTGAGATTTTGTAACTTAAATGAATAAAAGTTGAGTGTATACACCCCATGGATTTCAGCTGCCCTAAGGAAGGAATAGAATTGGGTGTTTTTGATTGACTTGGAATGAACTACAAATCAAGTTTAAAGTATATAAACATAAGGATATTGATTTAGTTAGTTAACTAGGGTAGTTTGTACAAAACTATGAATTTGAGCTAGGGTTTAGGAGAGAAAATTTGACTTTGCTTATGAAATTGTTAAAGAACACTCTAATGGTCAATTATTGACCATTTGAGGTAAGTTGACCATAAATTGGACTGAAATATAGCATGGCAAAGTGAATGAGTATGCTGCCCAATGAGGGCAGCAGGGTGGCTGAGATTTCAGTCCACTTGGACTTCCATATCTTTGGCTGTGTTGGTCCAATTGGTGTTTGGCCAATTGGACATGAAACTAGGCTTATAATGGCACATTTTTTCTGAAGAAACCATGCCCAAAAGACCAAAGCAAGTGGACCAAAAGTTGGCCCCAATCCGGATACCCTGCAACAGCACCTGCAGAAATGACTAAATAAATAGTAACTGTTCATTTGGCCATAACTCACTGTAGAAATGGTCAATTGAACTGAAAGTTTTACAAAAACAAGTTAAGACATAGACAAACAACTTTCATGAAGAAACCTACCCCAAATTATGACCATAACCTAACCCAAATGGCAGTCACAGTTACTATTTATGTTACTGTAGATTTGGTAATTCTGCAGTTTTGGCAATCCGGCCAGCTGTGGTTTTTGGGCCATATCTGGAGCTACAAAACTCCAAATGGAGTGATTCAAAAAAGGAAATTCAACTAGACAAAATAAGGAACAACTTTCATGTTTACTATTTCTTCAAATTCCCACTGCAACAGTGTCCAATGGAACAGTAAAGTTGAGTTACAAAAAACTGAAAATTCTGCTTCCCTTGGTTTAAACTTTGAAATGGTATAAATGCTTAATGCCAACAAGTTTTGAATGCCAAATGTGGTATGTTGGGAGTGCCAAAGTCAATGTACATATTTTCTATCCAAAAGTCAATATTTTTGTTGACCAATGAGGTGAATAGTGACACCAAAACTTGAAATGCACAAATTGAAGAATTTAAAAGTTTCAAATGCCCTAGTATACCTAACAAGATTGGTTTGGATAGTTTGGCATGCCAATAGGGTTCGATTAGCGATCGCACATGGCAATATGCCATTCGTGATTTCATGGCTTTTAGCCATTCGACTTTGCATTGAGATTTGGCCTTGTGCACGAGATTATTCTGACTTGGTAGCATTTGCTGCCGAGATGCATATGTGACCGATGGTGTGACGGCGAGGTACTAGATACCCGGTGCGGTTACTCGTTATCGATCCGATGCGTCTAGTGTAGGTTACTTGGGGCAACCAAATGAATAAAAGTGGATAAAGTAAATGATATACAAATACCAAACAAATAAAACATATACATTCGTTACATATTTATTTCTTGCTATTTCTTTTATTTTATTATTGCACCACTAAGCATTATTGCTTAGCACGTTGCTTTTGCCACGCGTAGGTTCTGGAGATACAGATCGTGAGCCCAGTAGACCGCAGACTGGGTGAGTTTTCCTGCAGCTCTGCACAGTGTCCGTGTCACCTCACTACCTGCAGTGCATTGGTAGGGCACTAGGTGTCATTTTGTCATTTTGTAACTAAATTTTTATTTTCTCATATGTATTTGGATCTATGTAATATATTTTGATGTTCATGTAAATAATGAAAGTTATGGTCATGAATGCAAAATTTGAGCATTTATTTATTGTTTGTATATGAGAACCCTGAGAAATGATGATTGAGAACTGAAACTGAACAATGTTGAGATTTTGATATTGAGACTCTGTTGATGAATTGAAGTTGGGATTGTTTGGAAAATTATTTGGAAGTGTTTTTAACAGGTTTCGAAGAACTGTTTTCTCCATTTTTAGCCGGTACTCTGTCGGATTTTCTATAAAATTTTCGGAATCTCAAATAAATTATAATTTCAATAAATGACTTAAATAAAATATATTTCACAAGCTATAATCAAAATTATTGATGAAAATTAATTAGGATAAAATAGAGTGTGCCGGTACACCGTGTGACATAGCTTGCTCGGCTACACTGTAGACGGGTAAGGGGTGTCACAAACTTGTCCAGTTAAATAAATAATTTATATAACTTAAAATATAAATAAATATTGTCAAAAATTTAATTGCAATTAAATAGACAAGAAATGGAGAGAAAATGAAAGAAAATGGATTTATGACATCATCATGATGTCATTAAAACTCTCATACCCAATCTAACATTGACACATGGCATAACTCCATTTAAAAGAGATAGAATGGGCTGGAAAAGGAAACAAAAATCAGAACCTCTTCCTTCTTCTTCTCCTTGACGTCAACTCTCCTTCCCTAACCCTCCATGAACAAGCTTTTTCAAGCTTGATTTTCCCTAGCTTTCTTCCACCAAAAACCCTAATTGTCAATACAAAAACTTGCTCTTTCATCTTGGTGAAGCTTTGGGCAGCAAAATTTTGAAGAAAAATTGAAGTTTTGCAAGACCCAATCTTAGTTCCAAAGAGTTTAGTGACCAATCCTTGCTTTCTTTTTGAAATGCATGTTTAGGGACAAAAATTGAGCTAGAAAATGAGAGAAACTTAAATGAAATTGATAATTATGTAAACCCCCATTTTCAGTAGCTATGTGAAGGGTAGGGTTTTGATTGTTTTCCTTGAATAAATTTGGTATTGTGGCTGTCCATAACACTAACCTATTGTTTAGAATGGTGAAAGGTAAGTGAATGCATGAATTGAGATGGAAAGGGTTAGGGTTTGGGTATAAAATGGAGACTTTGATCATGTAATGGTTAAAGTGAGTTTTAATGGTCAATTAGTGACCATTTAGATATGTGTAAACAAGAAATGAAGTGGTTTGTGTAGTGGGAATTGAGATTAGTGTGGCTGCCCATGGTGACTTGCAAAATTGGACATGAGTCCAGTAGGTTTGGGCAGCCATAACTTGAATTGTAGAGGTTCAATTGGTGCAACGCTAATTGGACATGAAACTAGACACATAATGGCACAACTTTGGTGAAGAAACCATGCCCATAAAACCAAACCAAGTGGACCGAAAGCTTGCCCTAATTCGGGTGACCTGCAGTCTGTTTCTGCAGAATGACTAAATGAACAGTGTTTGGTCATTTGGCCATAACTCAGTGTAGAATGGTCCAATTGACCTGAAATTTTACCAGCAACAAGCTGAGATATAGACCAAAAACTTTTATGAAGGAACCTAACACAAATTATGACCAGAACCTATCCAACAAGTGAGTTGCAATCACTGTTTACTGCACTGTAGATATGGTCAATCCAGAAAAATTTCAATCCAGTCAGTTGTGGTTTTTAGACCAGAACTTGAGATACAAAACTCCAAATGGAGTAATTCAAAAAAGGAAACTCAAATAGACAAAATAAGGAACAACTTTCATGTTGATCATTTTTCCAAATTCCCACTGCAAAAATGACCAATGGAATAGTAAAAATGAAGCATGAAAACTGAAAATTCTGCTTAATTAACATTAAGCTTAGAAATGGTATTGGCAACTAATACTAACAAATTTTGAATGCAAAATGTGGTATGTTGGGAGTACTAAAACCAATGTACCTATTGTCTATGCAAAAGTCAACATTTTGGTTGACTAATGAAGTGAATAGTAACACCAAAACTTAAAATTCAAAAATTTTAAAACTCAAAAGTGTAAAATGCCCTAGTATACCTAACAAGATTAGTTTGGATAGCTTGACATGCCAATAGAGTTCTGTTAGCAGTACTGCATATGGCTTCATGCCATTCTGTGTTTCATGGCTCCCATGCCATTCTGTGACGTAATAGCCTTTGGCTAAGTTATTTGAGTTGATATACTTGGGTTTTAACCTTGATAATTATTACAACTTATTAGCTATTCTGTTGCACACCGGGAGACACAGTGTGACCGATGGTGTGATGGTCTGAGGTACTTAGTACCCAGTGCCAGTTTACCCGTTTATCCAATCCAGTCAACTAGTATGGTTTACTCGGGCAATGATAATAAACCTTATCAAATTTTAAGTGAATAATACTACAAATAATACCAGAAATTAAGTCTACCCAAAAATGAAATTATACATTCTGCATAATTATTTTATTCTATTTTATTTTATTTTATATTGTCACCACTAAGTAGAATTGCTTAGCGCGTCGCTTTTGCCATGCGCAGGTACTGGAGACTTAGCTGGGGAGCCCAGCAGACATTAGACGGGGTGAGTTTTCAGAGCTGCATCAGGAGTCCAGAGTTACCTCACATCTGCACTGCATATGGTAGGACATTAGGACTATAGGTGGCCCTTTTGTATTTTGCATTTTGTATTAGTTTGGATTGTAACTATAAACTCCTGTAATTATGTATTAATGTAAATATATGAAATTTCATATTATTGAGATTTTCTGCATAATGTATGTTGATAAATGAAATGTTGAGAATTATTTGTGAATTTGCTTCAAACGATGAAGTGAACAGAAAGGTTTTGAAAATAGTATTGTGATTTGAGATTGAGATTTTTGAGATTGACTTGAATGTGTATAATGGAGTTTGGATTTGGAAATTATTTTGGAAGTGTTTTTAAACAGGTTCAGAAGAAATGTTTTTCCAATTTACAGCTAGCACTCTGTCGGATTTTCTATAAAATTTGTCGATAAATTCAGATTTATCAAAATTGAAAATAAATGAATTAAAAAGGGATAAATTGTAAAAGATACATAAATTGGTGCTCTGGCACACTGAGTGGCATAACTGGCTCGGCTACACTGTAGACGGGTAAGGGGTGTCACACTTAGCGCGATGGATTTGTTTCTCTCGCGCAGGTATTGAAGCTAAAACCCAGTGCACATTTGACTAAGATTTTTGGAGTCCAGATCTGCAGAAGTGTCAGAAGTGCTCAAGGTTGTCACCTCCTCAGCAATGCATGTAGATAGGGCTCATATTAGTCATTTTATGTATTTTGTATATTATAAATATTTCGTATGTTTTAATGTAAACTAAGAATTTATAAGTAATATTTATGTGATGTAAATTAATAAATCGATTAGTTCATATGTGATTAAATTATATATCATGTAAATTAATGAAACTTGAGAATTTATATATATAAATCGTGCATTAATGAATGTGTATGGAAATGAATGGATTTGTACAAATGAGTATGCGAATTGTAAGAATTGAATGTGAGATGACTATGATGAGTATGAATGAGAATTTTATTGTAAAATATTATTGAAAATTTCAAGCAGGTGAATAGTGAAATACGCTAAACGATAATAAAATAGGGGAAACTTCGCTGGTTTCTCCTTAGAAAAATAATTGATATTAAAATATAATGAGATCAAATTATTAAAAGAATAAAGTAAGATAAGATAGAGTGTTCCGGCACCGAGTGTGACATGTCTTGCTTGGCTACACTTTAGTCGGGTAAGGGGTGTCACAGAGAGAGAGCTATAGGTGGCGGCACACTTGAGGAAAAATAAGAAGAGTGTGTTTTTTTCTTTCTTTCTTTTCCCTTTTATAATTAGGTCATCACTTTAAACCCTTGCCACATGTCATCATCTAATTGCATCTTAATTTTAATTGACTTAATCACATTAAGTCAAGTGTCAAAGCTAGATTTAATCTTGACTTTGATCACCTTGCATAATAGGAAGACAAATGGCAAGCTTATATGGTGCCATGTGTCACCATGTCATGGTGTCACCATGTCATGGTGCCACATGTTATCCTGTGAAATGACCAAATTACCCTTATGTTTCAATTTTGAGTTCTCAACCTAAAATCATTATTTCTCCTCTTTTAATTAATTTATATCAAATATAAATTAATTAATTAATCTCTGTTAATTAATTTCTCATAATTAAATTCATATTTAAACACTTTAAATATAAAATTTAACTTGTACTATTACATCCAATAACCTAGATTTGGTTTCAAGCCATGCAAGGGATTTTGCAATCTTATTGCAAACCAAACCTATTTAATTAATCAATTAAACTCTTTAATTAATCAATTAAATCACAATTAACTTGGTCATTAACTTGTGTATGTGTGTGACTTACTAGGCTCATCACTAATTGGCAATGAGATATGATATTAACTCTTAATATCATCAGAACTCTTTCTTACCATAAATGGTTTCTCTAAATCATTTTAGGCATCTCATAGACCATGGTTGACACCTAGCATAGCATGCCATATCCACCCAATCAGTAACAAGGAATACCTTTAAATGAACCTATAATCATATGTTACCATGCACTAGAATCTCTCTGTTACAAAATCCCAATTCGAGCTGGAGTCATGGTTTATGTTAAACCCCATTTGCTATGAATATTATGTTCTCTTTTAATTCCAGTTCTTGATTAATTAGATTTTCTTGTCAGAAACTCTTTTCTAACTAAATCTGTCTGTCCTAGCCAGGAACTTGAAATATTAAGAACAATCAAATGAAAATAGGACTTTATCCCTATTTACTTAGGGTAACATATTCCATCTTGATCAACACTTACCTCCATATATAACTAGAAGGAGCCAACACAAGCCCATATACCCATACACAGTATAAGTATGAAAGCAGTATCAAACTCAAACCACCCATATATAAGATAACTGTGTTATCTTAGGTCTAAAAATTATATGCACTGATATGATATATGACAATGCATTAACAAGAGTAAACTTTATGTGCTTATCATATGCGTCACTGGTTCGGCCTACTTATCATGTATAAGTGCCTATCATGTTTTTTTTATGGCATGAGACTCACCATTCCATCTTATTTATATCTCATATAAATACCTTGGGAACAAACATAATTACAATCTTCTGGATAAGTCATGTCCTTATTGTGAAGTATCCTCGATTGTGAATCAATTTATGATACTTTGTGCTAGAAATATTGTCACTCATATTCTTAACAACTTAAGAATAGAATTTTTAACAAAATATCAATGGACCTTTTTCTATTACACATCAATACATTATGTAAACGAAAAAGTGAAATTGCCTTTTATTAATAAAATATGTACAAAATACATACTAAATGATATGCTCTAGGGCATACTACTAACATTTTTCCCACAATTACCATAAGAAATCAAGAGAATACCCTAAATCAAGCCTTTATTTAAAGAAAGCTAATAAGAAATCAAAGTGATATGGGAGATTTGGGAAGATAGAAAGTAAGCCAAGTGAGACAAGTTGTGAATTGAACTTAGCTAGTTACAAATTCAAGTTTTATTGTAGGAATTATTATGGAAATTGATGGAAATTGCTTGAAATTGGCTATGATAGTGAAGAGGAAAATTCGGTCTAGGGTTATGGAGTTAGGGATTTTTGTATATTGATGCAATTAATTTGATTTCTAGGCTTGAATGAAGTAGTAAGCATGATTAGGAACTTCAAATTGATTGAAATTGAAAGATGTGAATTAGGGTTTTCATGGTAGGAATCATATTTAATGCTAATATGGTTATATTATGACAATTTGATATGCATTTGTTAAGAAACATTAAAGATTTGAAAGGGAAATTAAGTGAATTGATGTGGTGCCTTAAATGCTGAATCTGGACAACTTGAGTCCAGTGAGGTTATTTGCTCATAACTTGAGCTACATAACTCCAATTGATGTGAAACTAATGGGAAATGAAACCTAAGACAATATGCTAAAACTTTCATATAGAACACTGACCTGAAAATGGCTGGAAGATACCTCAATTAGGGCTAGAATCTAGCAATCCAAAACTAGAACTTAGAAAACTGATCAAATGAACAATACGTACTTAATTGAGCATAACTTACTCTTCAAAACTCCAAATTGATTGATTATTGAACCTGTGTAATCTTGAGACATAGGGGAATAATTCATATAGAGACCATGAAGCTAAATTATGACTATAACCTACCCAAATTAGCTAGAACAATTGAGTCTAGAATTTTGCCTGGATTCTGGAACTACCCCAAAATCTGAGAACTTGTCACCAAGACAGTTTTAGCAAAATGACCATAATTCAAACTACACAAATGAAAATTGAGTAATTCTAAAGCCAAAATAACCATAAGACATAGAATTACAACTTTCATGCTTGGACCTAGACCGAATTCTTAGGGCAAAGTAGCTGAAATGTTAGGGAAAATCAGAATTACAAAACTAAAATTTCCTACAACTCAGCAATTTTGCCTTGTGACCTCTGGGTAGTAAATAGAGCATAACTTCCTTTGTACATCTCCAATTGAGGTGCTATAAAATGATTTGGAAACTTAAGACAAAGGCCTAAAACTTTACTTTAGAGACCTAGTACAAATTCTGGGAGTAAAGTACTTGAATAGTGAGTGCAAATTCTGCTGAAAATCTAAAAAACCTGAGAATTACAAGGCAAGACACCTAGGAGTAGTGCCTAGTGTTTTGACCATAACTAATGATCTAGACCTCCAAATTGAGTGATTCAAAATGATAATTAAAGCTAAGTCATAGAGGAACAACTTTGATGAGATCACTTTGACAAATTATGATTGGAACTAGGTTGAAATTGAGTTTTAAAGTCGTGTTCAAAGGCTGCCCTGAAATCTAAAAAAGTGAGAATGTGCAGTAATCTTAAGAATTTAATTGGTTAGCTTTTTGTGGAAGTTAGAATGAGTATTGAAACTTTTGAAATTGTTTATTTTCAGTGGAGAAGAGAACTTTGGAGTAAAAGGAGAATTAAGTCAGAGAAAAGAGTCTAAGATAAGGTTTGTGCACAACTTTAATTTTATTGTGTTTTACATTTGCAAATAAAAGAAGTAAATTTCTATGAACCAAATGTGAATTTACTTTGTCTTTGAGAATTGTTTACATTGTTTTGAGAATACTTTGAGTGTTGAAAAGAATATATTATTGTGTTGAAAAGGTGGACGTTTGGCCATTAATTTCATTGTAGCAAGGGGTGGCCAGATTGAATGTGTTTTAGAAGTGCTTTGTTAAATTGATGTGTTGCCAACCCTATATGTTGAATTATGATGATTTGAAATGTTGTTATTTGAATGGAAATTGTTTGAATTGTTTTAAAACCATAGTTAGCATGGAAAACTTTGATTGCTTCCCTCATTAATAACAATTAATGGAGTTGAGATTGATTATGTTACCTTCCCTCTCTGGTTTGCCAGTTAAGGATGAGATCGGATGAATGCATTCATATTTGCTAGCTAGCTTTACTTCCCCCATTAGTAACGGCTATTGGGGTTGAGATAGCTTTGTCATGGTGTACGAAGCAGCATTGATCGTAAAATTTTGTGTCATGGCTTAAACTGTGTGATGTTGACAACACAAATGATTTTTCTTATTTTAATAAATGTGCTGTGAAAATAAATGATTTGTGAATAACAATTTGTTGGTGTTTGAAAACATTATTACTGTTTTCATATTTCATGAAAGTTTGAACATCTTAAATACTCTATTATGGTTTAATAAATTATGTTTTATAATGGTTTTAAAAATTTGATAGTTGTGCACCACAGAGTTTATATACTCAGCGATAGATATTTTTATGCTGTTGCAGGTGGAGGAAAAGATATGATAGCTGAGTGAGAACAATAGAAGTTGTACTCCTTTGATAAGCAGTGTATAATTTTTGGGTTACCCTTTTGCATTTTATTTCAGATGTAAATAATATCTATATGTATGTAAGAATATATGAGTAATTGTACAAATGGTGATGTAATATTATTTTGTTACCTTCAAGTGAATGTAAATTTATAAGAATTTCTCTCTTTTGAGTTGTGAATAAAAGAAGTATCTATTTAAATGTCGATTTGATGAATTATTGATTTGATGAGCATTTGTGATCAATATATATTGCTACAAGTTTTATTGAATAGGTTTAAATTTTTTATTATTTGAAATTTTAGTCGTCACCACGCCGTTTTTTCGCCAAAATTCCTAAAGTTTAAAAATACTTATTTCTTCTCTTAAATAAATTTCATATTTTCTTAATCTTAAAGTCACTAATAACCCTTAATTGACAATCTTAAATGGGAAAATGAATTTGAAATCATTCAAAATCCCTTGTAATATGTTTAATGGATTATCAGTAGACGATGTTCGATAATTCATTAGGCATATTATGAGATTATGTCATATCTTATAAATGGGTAAGGTGTGACATGTTTTAGTGGCATCTGAGCAAGTTTTAATGCAAGTTTTGAATTGGAAACTAGCAATATTTTCTTGATAAGCATAAATGCTCAAATGTTATTGATTGATGCATATAGCACATTTACATCATGAAAATGGACTTATGGGTGGATTTTTTTGTATTGGTTATTCAGGGAGGTAGCAATCCTTGTGAGTTAAAATGGAAGAGGGGGATAACTCCGCTGAGCAGTCAATAGCAACTAAAGTCAGGGGAAAGGCCCTAGCCCCTCAGGGTGTAGAAGGGCCAACTACACAAGCCCTTCCAATGCAGTTTTCTGCTCAATTTGCTCAGCAAATAGCTGCATTCTTCCAGAAAATGGCTGGTAATGTGCAAGTACAAGCCCAACCCCCATAGAGGCAATATGAGAAGCTGATGAAATATGGGGCTACTGAATTCAAGGGCACTGTAGACCCACTAAAGGCAGAACAGTGGCTAGAAAGAATGGACAGGGTATTTAAGAAACTACAGTGTACAGAGGCTTTAAAATTTAAGTATGCAATCTCATTACTTTAGGGGGATGTGTATGAATGGTGGAAGACTATCCCAAATAGTCTGATGGAGCCTCCTATGCTGACGTGGGGTGATTTTCTTAGGGAGTTCAAGCAAAAGTATGTCCCTAACACTTATGTGGATATGAAACTTCAGGAATTTCTAAGTTTAAGATAGGGGGACAGAACAATAGCCGAATTTGAAAGAGAGTTCTCTTGATTGAGCCACTATGCAGGAGACTTGCTTACTACCAGCAGAGATAGGTTTAAGAGGTTTGTGGTTGGTTTGAGGCCAAGTATTAGGATGTAAGTGGTGGGTTTCCGGTATACAAACTTCTCAAATCTAATTTCACAAGCTCTCGAGCTAGAAAGAGTAAAACTTGAGGTGACAGCTGAGAAGGGTGTGAGAGAGAAAGATAAGAGTTTGAAGACGACTGATCAGGGTACAGGCAGTGGTTCAAGGAAGAGGAAGAAATTTAAGGGATCCAATTCTTAGAGATTTGGCAGAGGCAGATATTTAGTGCAGAGGTCAACCAGACCTAGTCAGCAGATGCCCAGAGGAGCATTATATGTTCTCACATGTGAGACCTGTGGCAAAATGTTAGTAGTATGCCCTAGAGCATATCATCTAGTATGTATCTTGTACATATTTTATTGATAAAAGGCAATTTCACTTTTCTGTTTACATAATGTATTTATGTGTAATTGAAAAAGGTCCATTGATATTTTGTTAGAAATTCTATTCTTAAGTTGTTAAGAATATGAGTGACAATATTTCTAGCACAAAGTATCATAAATCGGTTCACAATCGAGGATACTTCACACAAGACATGACTTATCTAGAAAGATTCTATTCATGTTTATTCCCAAGGTATTTATGTGAGATATAAATAAGATGGAATGGTGAGTCTCATGCCATATAACAAACATGATAGGCACTTATACATGATAAGTAGACCGAACCAGTGATGCATATGACAAGCACATGGAGTTTACTCTTGTCAATGCATTGTCATATATCATATCAGTGCATATAATCTTTAGACCTGAGATAACACAGTTATCTTGTATATAGGTGGTTTGAGTTTGATACTGCTTTCATACTTGTACTGTGTATGGGTATATGGGCATGTGTTGGCTCCTACTAGTTATATATGGAGATAGGTGTTAATCAAGATGGAATTTGTTACCTTAAGTAAATAGGGATAAAATCCTATGTTCATTTAATTGTTCTTGATGTTTCACATTCCTAGCCAGGATAGACAGATTTTCTCAGAAAAGAGTTTCTGACAAGAAAATCTAATTAATCAAGAACTGGAATTAAAAGAGAACATAATATTCATAGCAAATGGGGTTTGACATAAACTATGACTCCAGCTCGAATTGAGATTTTGTAACAGAGAGATTCTAGTGCATGGTAACATATGATTATAGGTTCATTTAAGGTATTTCTTATTACTGATTGGATGGCCTTGGCACGCTATGCTAGGTGTCAACCATGGTTTATGAGATGCCTAAAATGATTTAGAGAAATCATTTATGGTAGAAAAGAATTCTGATGATATTAAGAGTTAATATCATATCTCATTGCCAATTAGTGATGAGCCTAGTAAGTCACACACATACACAAGATAATCACCAAGTAAAATGTGATCTAATTGATTAATTAAAGAGTTTAATTAATTAATTAAATAGATTTGGTTTGCAATAAGATTGCAAAGTTCCTATGTAACACCCTCCCGGTAACTACTCCGTACATCCTACTCTTAGGTGGCCATTATGCATCCTGAACCTAGAATGTCCGAAAAAATATTTAAACTAAAGTGAGGAACCATAATTAACTCAAATATTAATAAGAAAAATTTAGTAAAAATTTTAGAAATAAAATACAACCAAGTTAAATGAGCCGGTGACCAAGCGAAGGGTAATCAGAGGGAAGTTGAGGTTCTCGCAACGAGGAGCCTTAGACCCGAGGGAAAAATTATAAAATAATTTTTGGGACTCCAAAAAAGGGTTATTGAGGTTCCCATGGCATTAGAATGCCAAGAAAATACCTAGAAAAAATTTTCAATCGGTACAGCCAATTTTGACCCGTTAAGCCAAACGGAGGGCATTTTGGTCATTTCGCCTTCGGAGGTGATTTTTGACCGACTTTTCCAGTTAAGTAAATAATTATTATGAACTAAAATATGAATTAATATTGATGAAAAATGAATTGAAAGTTAGTAGTGATGAAAAGAAAAGAAAAATACAATATATGCAAATTATGACATCAATGTGATGTCATTTAAAATTGGCCACCAATCACATTTAAACTATCATCTATCTAACTAATAAAAGAGGTAAATAAAGACCAAAGGAAAAGAAAAAAAACGTGGGCAGCCATCTCCTTCTCCATTTCAGCCACACCATAGCCAAGAAGCAAACCTCCATTTTTCTTCCTCACTCAAGCTTGAAGATCTCTCAAGCCTCACCCCAAAACCCTAAGTTATCTTCACAAAAATTAATCTACACACCCTAAGCAAGCTCTAGGCAGCCACAAAGAAGAGGAATTCTAGAGTTTTCACAAGCTCAATAAGTTGAGCCAAGAGGTTAGTGCTATACTTTCACTCTCACTCCTTTAATCCTTGTTAGAGCATCATTTTAAGTTAAGAAATTGTAAGAAAATGAAGTAAATTATATATGTTAGGGCATCTTCAAATTTTAGTGACCCTAAGGAAGGATGAGTTTGATTGTTTAAATGAATTTAGAGTGGATAGAAATGATGTTTAAGGTATGAATATGCATGGATGTTGAACTAGTGTGCTAATTGAGGTTTAAAGAACACTCTAATGGTCAATAAGTGACCATTTGAGGTATGTTGACCATAAATTGGACTGAAAAATAGTATGGCAAAGTGAAGGTGTAATCTGCCCTAGGACAGCAGCAATGGACTGAAATTTTAGTCCAATTACACAGCCATAACTTTGGCTGTGTTAGTCCAATTGGTGTTTGGCCAATTGGACATGAAACTAGGCTTACAATGGCACATTTTTGCTGAACAAACCATGCCCAAAAGACCAAAGCAAGAGAACCAAAACTTGGCCCCAATCCGGATACCACATCGATTCTGCAGAATTGACCAAATGAACAATAACTGTTCATTTGGCCATAACTCACTGTAGATATGGTCAATTGACCTGAAATTTTTACAGCAACAAGTTAAGACATAGAAAAACAACTTTCATGAAGGAACCTCCCCCAAATTATGGCCAGAATCTAACCCAAATGGCAGTGGCAGTCACTGTTCATGTTACTGTAGATATGGTAATTTCTACAGAATGGAAATCCGGCCAGCTGTGGTTTTTGGACCATATCTGGAGTTACAAAACTCCAAATGGAGTGATTCAAAAAAGGAAATTCAACTAGACAAAATAAGGAACAACTTTCATGTTTTCCATTTCTTCAAATTTCCACTGTAACAGTGTTTAATGGAACAGTGAACTTAGACTCAAAAACTGAAATTTTCTGCCCTCTTGGTTTTAAGTTAGAAATGGTAATGGTGACCAATTCTAATAAGTTTTAAATGTAAAATGTGGTATGTTGGGAGTGCCAAAGTCAAGGTACATATTTTCTATCCAAAAGTCAACATTTTGGTTGACCAATGAGGTGAATAGTGACACCAAAACTTGAAATGCACAAATTGAAGAATTTAAAAGTTTCAAATGCCCTAGTATACCTAACATGATTGGTTTGGATAGTTTGGCATGCCAATAGGGTTCAGTTAGCAGTAATGCACATGGCAATATGCCGTTCTGTGATTTTATGGCTTTTAGCCATTCTGACTTTGCATTGAGATTTGGCCTTGTGCCTGAGATTATTCTGACTTAGTAGCTGTTGCATTTGCCGGAGATGCATATGTGACCGATGGTGTGACGGCGAGGTACTAGATACCCGGTGCGGTTTACCCGTTATCGATCCGATCGTCTAGTGTAGGTTACCTGGGGCAACCAAATGAATAAAAGTGGACAAAGTAAATGATATACCAATACCAAACAAATAAAACATATACATTCACTACACATTTAATTTCTTGCTATTTTCTTTTATTATATTATTGCACCACTAAGCATTATTGCTTAGCGCGTTGCTTTTGCCACGCGTAGGTACTGGAGATACAGATCGTGAGCCCAGTAGACCACGGTCGGGTGAGTCCATCCTGCGACTACGCACGGTGTCCGTGTCACCTCAACTTAGATGCATTGGTAGGACACTAGGTGTCATTTTGACATTTTGTAACTAAATTTTTATTTTCTCATATGTAATTAAACTTGTGTAATGTATATTGAGGTTTATGTAAATTATGGAAATTGTATTTGTGAATGGAAAAGTAAATGGTTATTTATGATTTATATGTGATCATCACATGTGATGGATGGTTGAGAATTGAAATTGAAATGTGAGATCTTGATATTGAGTTTTGTGATGATATTGGAGTTGAGAATGAATGAATTTGTTTATTGGAAGTGTTTTTCACAGGTTCCGAAGAACTGTTTTCTCCATTTTTAGCCGGTACTTTGCCGGATTTCTTTAAACTTTACGGAACCTCAAATAAATTATGATTTCAATACATGACTTAAATGAGTTATATTTTACAAGTTATATTCAAAATTATGATGAAAATTAATTAGGGTATATTAGAGTGTGCCGGTACACCGTGTGACATTACTTACTCGGGTATACTGTACACGGGTACGGGGTGTCACATCCTAGCATGACTTGAAACTAAATCTAGGTTATTGGATATATAGTATAAGTTAAATTTATATTTAAAGTGTTTAAATATGAATTTAATTATGAGAAATTAATTAATAAAGATTAATTAATTAATTTATATTTTATATAAATTGATTTGCAGAGGAAAAATAATGATTTTGGGTTGAGAACTCAAAATTACAACATAAGGGTAATTTGGTCATTTAACATGGTGACATGTGGCACCATGAGATGGTAACACATGGCATCGTATAAGTTTTGTGACACCCCTTACCCGTCTACAATATATCCGAGTAAGTTATGTCACACGGTGTACCGGAACACTCTATTTTTTTTTTTCAATTAATTTTTTTTATCATAGTTTTGAATATAACTTGTGGAATATAATTTATTTAAGTTATTTATTGAAATCATAATTTATTTGAGGTTCCGAAAAATTTATAGAAAATCCGACAGAGTACCGACTAAAAATGGAGAAAACAGTTCTTCGGAACCTGTGAAGAACACTCCCAAAATCATTTCCAAACAATCCCAACTCCATTTTATCAACAAAGTCTCAATATGATTTTCAACAACCTTTCCATTACTCATGATACTCATATACAAACAATAAATAAATACTCAAATTTTACATTCACAACCACCATTTTCATTATTTACATGAACATCAAAATACATTACATAAGTTCAATTACATATAAGATAATAAAAATTTGGTACAAAATACCAAAATGAAACCTAGTGTCCTACCAATGCACTGTGGATGGTGAGGTGACACGGACACTATGCAGAGCTACAGGATAGTCTCACCCAGTCTGCGGTCTACTGGGCTTTCGATCAGTATCTCCAGAACCTACGCGTGGCAAAAGCAACGCGCTAAGCAATAATGCTTAGTGGTGCAAATAGTAAAATAGAAAGAAATAACAGAAATAAATATGCATTGAATGTATCGATGTTTTACTTGTTTTGTACTTGTTATAATCATTTATTTCATTAACTTTATTCACTTTCATTCTTTTGGTTGCCCAAGTAACCTATACTAGACGACTGGACTGGATAAACGGGTAAACTGGCACTGGGTATCTAGTACCTCGGGCCGTCACACCATCGGTCACATCTGCATCTCCCGGTGTGCAACAGAACAGCTAATAAGCTGTAATAACATCAGGCACAAGGCCAAATCTCAACACAAGGTCAGAATGGCTAAAAGCCATGAAATCGCTGACGGCATAATGCCATGTGCGATCGCTAATCGAACCCTATTGGCATGCCAAACTATCCAAACCAATCTTGTTAGGTATACTAGGGCATTTGATACTTTAGAATTCTTCAATTTTTGACTTTCAAGTTTTGATGTTACTATTCACTTCATTAGTCAACAAAAATGTTGACTTTTGCATAGAAAATAGGTACATTGGTTTTAACACTCCCAATGTACCACATTTTGCACTCAAAACTTGTTGGAATTAATCACCAATACCATTTCTAAGCTTAAAACTAAGGTAGCATAATTTTCAGTTTTTGTACCTTAAATTTACTGTTCCATTAGTTACTGTTGCAGTGGGAATTTGAGAAAATGATAAACATAAAAGTTGTTCCTTATTTTGTCTAGTTGAATTTCTTTTTTTGAATCACTCCATTTGGAGTTTTGTAGCTCCAGTTATGGTCCAAAAACCACAGCTGGCCGGATTGAAAAATTGCAGAATTGACCATATCTACAGTGCAGTGAATAGTGACTGCAACTACCTTGTTGGATAGGTTCTGGTCATAATTTGGGGTAGGTTTCTTCATGAAAGTTGTTTGTATATATCTGAACTTGTTGTTGTAAAAATTTCAGGTCAATTGGGCCATTCTACAATGAGTTATGGCCAAATGAACAATTACTGTTTATTTGGTCATTCTGCAGAATCTAGTTGCAGGACATCCGGATTGGGGCCAGTTTTTGGTCCACTTGCTTTGGTCTTTTGGGCATGGTTTCTTCACCAAAATTGTGCCATTATGTGTCTAGTTTCATGTCCAATTGGCCAAACACCAATTGAACCTACACAGCCAGATTTATTGCAGTCCAAACAGGCTGGACTCACAGCCTCACCTGCTGCCCTCACTAGGCAGCATACCAATTCATTTTGTAATACCCTAATTCACTTCAAATTATGGTCAACTTACCTCAAATGGTCACTAATTGACCCTTAGAATGTTCACTCACCATTTCATAAGCAAAGTCCAAGTTTCACTCCCAAAACCCTAATTCCCATTATGAATTTACACAAGATACCTTAATTACCTCACTAATTCATTATCCACATATATATATTCTTTAATCATGATCTCTAGTCCACTCTAAGTCCATAAAAAACAATCAATCTTATCCCTTCCTTAGGGCTGCCGAAATTCATGGTGTACATACACATAAATTTTATTCATTTAATTCACAAATCCTTACTCATTTTAAGTCTCTAACATGGAATAAGAGAGATTTATGTATAAATAGGCACTAACCTCTTGTAGGGCTGAATTTTCTCAAACTTAAACTTCACTTTCTTTCCTTTTCTAGGCTGCCAAACACTTCCCCAAGAGGTATAGACAAGTTTTAATGAAAGATGTCTAGGGTTTTGTAGTGAAAATTCATGGGAAAATGGAAGTGATGAAAGAAATTTTAATGGAGGGAGATGGAAGAGAGGGTCTCGGCTTGAGGAGGAAGAAGAAACCAGAAATTGGTTTCTTAATTTGTCATTTTTCCCTTTTTAAAGAATTTTTGTTGTGTTGTTGGATGTTTATTAGTGGAGGGCATTTAAATGACATCATAGTGATGTCATGATTAAGGATTTAAATCATTTTCTTTTTCTTTCTTTTCTATTCATTTTTAATTTAATTTTTAGCAATATTTATTCATATTTTAGATTATAATAATTATTTACTTAACTGGACAAGTCGGCCAAAAATCACTTCTGAAAGGCAAAATGACCAAAATGCCCTCCGTTTGGCTTAACAGTCCAAAATTGTCTGTACCGATTGAAAAATTTTTCTAAACCTTTTCTTGGCATTCTAATGCCATAGAACCCTCAGTGACTCTTCTCTGGAGTCTCAAAAATTATTTTATGAATTTTCTCTCTAGTCTAGGGCTCCTAGTTGCGAGAACCGCAACTTCTCACTGGGTTACTCATCGCTTGGGCACCGACACATTTGACTTAGTTGTATTTTATTTCCAAAATTTTTCCTAAATTTTTCTTATTAATATTTGAGTTTATTATGGTTCCTCACTTTAGTTTAAATATTTTTCCGGATGTTCTAGCTGTCCGGACCGACACTGGTCACCGGAACAGTAGAATGTACGGAGTTGCTATAGAGAGGGTGTTACAACTCTTCCCCTCTAATTTAAATTTCGTCCTCGAAATTTACCTGATGCAAATAGTTGAGGGAACTGTTGCCTCATCGTCTCTTCATTTTCCCATGTTGCCTCTTCGGTATTGTGGTGCCTCCAAAGTACTTTCACCAGTGGAATCTGCTTATTCCTCAACTCTTTCACTTCCCGAGCCAGGATCCTTATGGGTTCTTCTTCATATGTCAAATCCGGTTGTACCTCAATTTCTTCCATGGAGATGACATGTGAAGGATTTGAGCGGTATCTTCTTAGCATAGACACGTGGAACACATTGTGGATCTTGTCCAGCTCTGGTGGTAAAGCTAGCCTATAGGCCACTGGACCCACACGTTCAATGACTTCATATGGGCCAATGAACCTAGGGCTTAACTTACCTTTTCTTCCAAACCTCAATACCTTCTTCCACGGTGACACCTTGAGGAACACTTTGTCGCAAACCGTATATTCTTTTTCTTTTCTCTTCAAGTCGGCATAGGATTTCTGTCTATCTAAGGCAACCTTCATATTGGCTTTGATTAGTTTTACTTTCTCCTCAGTCTGTTTCACCAGGTCTGGCCCTACCAGTTTTTCTTCTCCCAATTAAGTCCAGCACACTGGAGTTCTACATTTCCTCCCATATAGTGCTTCATACGGGGCCATTTGGATGCTAGCTTGGTAGCTATTGTTGTATGCAAATTCTGCCAGTGGGAGATATCTATCCCAACTTCCCTCAAACTCAATGACACAACTCCTCAGCATATCCTCAAGGACCTGACATATATTTCATGTTATTGTTATCATTTTAGTTTAATATTTGTATTAATTCAATTGATTCAATTGTTTACCTGGATTACTCTTTCTGATTGCTCATCCGTCTGAGGATGGAAAGCTGTGCTGAAGTGGAGTTGTGTACCCAAGGACTCATGCAACTTCTTCCAAAATCTCGATGTAAACCTTGGGTCTTGATCAGATATGATGGAAAGTGGAATTCCATGCAGTCTAACTATCTCACTGATATATAATTCTGCTAATTTCTCCAAAGGAGTAGTCATCATAATCGGCAGAAAGTGTGCCGACTTCACAATCTATCCACTATCACTCATCTTCGCATCATGTTTCTTCCGGGTGAGAGGTAGACCACTTACAAAATCCATGGTGACTCGATCCCATTTCCATTCGGTATGCGTATAGGTCAGAGCAAACCCGATGGAACTTGATGTTCTGCCTTGACTTGTCGACATGTCAAGCATTTAGTCACATAGTCGCTATGTCCTTCTTCATACTGTGCCACCAATATCAAGCTTTAGATCATGATACATCTTTGTACTTCCCGGGTGCATAGCATATACACCGGTGTGTGCCTCTTTAGAATATTGGCCTTCAATTCCCATCATCCGTACACAGTCTTACTTTGTAGTACATCTGCTTTCACTTCATAGTCAGTTGCTTTCCCTTCTAGGATTTTTCTCATAATAGCCTTAAGCTTCTCATCTACCTTACGCCCATCTAAAATCTGTAATGTGTTTGGCCTCACTTGCAACTCACCCAAAATAGCTCCATCTCAAACCAAAGATAGACGGGCATTCAATGATCTCAAAGTGTCATGGATTTTCTGCTCAAAGCATCAAGAACTACATTTGCCTTCCCGTGATGGTAGTCAATTACACAATCATAGTCCTTCAGAACTCAATCTATCGCCTGCTCAAGGTTGAGCTCCTTCCGAGTTGGCAAATATTTTAGACTTTTGTGGTCTGTGTAAATGTAGCACTTTTCACCATACAAGTAGTGCCTCCATATCTTCAGTGCGAAGATAATTGCTGCAAGCTCTAGATCATGGGTAGGGTAATTTTGTTCATGTGTCCTTAGCTGCCTGGAAGCATAAGCGACCACCTTTCCCTCTTGCATCAATACACACCCTAACCCATTATGAGAGGCATCATCAGAGACCACGAAGTCCTTTCACGACACTGGTGTGTTAATACCGGTGCCCTGTCAACATAGCCTTCAACTTCTTAAACCGGTGCGACACTTGTCATTCCAGTCAAATCTGACATTCTTGTGTAACAACTTGGTCATTGGAGCAGCTATTAAGGAAAATCCCTTCACAAATCTCCTGTAATACCCAGCTAGCCCCAAGAAACTTCTGACCTCAGTTGTATTCCTGGGAGGCTTCCATTCCATCACTGCTTCTATTTTCTTGGGATCCACTCTAATCCCATCAGCTGACACTATGTGTCCAAGGAATGCAATCTCATTCAACCAAAAGTCACACTTGGACAACTTAGCATACAGCTTCTTTTCTCTCGTGATTTGCAACAATCCTCAAATGTTCATCATGTTCTTCCCTGGTCTTGGAATACACCAAAATATCATCAATAAAGACCACTACGAACCGATCTAAGTATGGATGGAAGATACGGTTCATAAGGTCCATGAATGCTGCTGGTGTATTTGTTAGGCCAAAGGGCATCACTAGGAACTCATAATGCCCATATCGGGTCCTGAATGCAGTCTTTGTGTAACACCCCTAAGTTCGGTAGTGCGTTTTACTGCTCCGGTGACCAGTGTTGTTCGGACAGCTAGGATGCCTAGAACTAAACTTCAATATGAGTGAGGAGACATAAAATAATGAAATACAAGAAAAGAAAATACAAGAAAAACAAAGGAAAAATAATAGCAAAGAAATGTAACCAAGTTAAGCGAGCCGAGAACCCTAGCGATGGGTGACCGCAACGGGAAGTTGCGGCGTGGACCATTGACTAGCCCTGGACTGTGGGGAACCCTGGAAAATATTTTTAGGACCTAAAGAGACATCAATTGAAGTATAAATATCATTAGAAATATCAAATAAAAATTAAATAATTAGTACAAAGAAAAGTGAAAAATCGAGAAGCGGTGAAAACTCGGTGTTACCGAAAAATCGAGAATATAACCCGAATATGGGCATTTTGATCATTTGACCCCTAGAGTTGAATTTTGATCTAATTTTCCATTAAAAATAAATAGTATTAAATTTTGAAAATTCATAAAAAAAATGAAATTGGAATAAAATATTGGAATTGGATGAAATAAAGGGGTGTAATTTAGAATATTGGAAAGTTTAAGTATTAAAATAATTTAATATTAATTAGTGGAGGTATAAAAGCTGTTTGGGACATGTGTATATCCACTAAGACCCATCTTCAACCTTCATCAACCCCTTAGCCGAATTGTTTTTCTTAAGCTTCCTCCATGGCCGAATTTTGAAAGCTTCCTAAAGTCCACCATTTTCAACTCAAACCCCAAAGCTTGCTTTATTAACTTTGCTCCCCACATCACAAGGAAGAGATTGATGGTAATTTGAAGGAGATTAGTTGAGGTTTGATCAAGCTCCAACAATAGGTAAGTGTTCAAATTCCTTTCCTTCTTAAGTAAAGTTTGTAGGAAGCTTGAGATAAGTGAATTGATGAAGAAATTTTGTGGTTTTGATGGGTTATTATTATGTACTATTTTTGGCAGCCATGGTGATTAAAGAACTTTGAATTGTTTTCTCATATATATGATGGGGATTGAAGTTAATTAAAGAAATTAAAGGTATTATATGAGTAGTCAAGCTAATTCATGTGTATGTGTGAAATTAGTGCATTTGAATTTGGAACTTGGTAAGAGATATTGAAGACCGTAGCTAATGGAAATCTTTGGCAGCCTTGAAGTTCAATGAAGAGTACTTAATTTGATGAAATTATTGGATGAATTATGGTACCAAGGATTGATGAATGTGTATGTAAATTAGTAGTGGAAATTATATGTAATGATTAGGTGTATTTATGTGCATATATTGCTAAATTTGGACTTTGTGGTTTAGGGTTGTATTTGATGTATTGAGAATATTTGTATTCTGTCCAAATTGACCATAGTAAGAAGTGATAAATGAATATGGAATGGTATAAAATCAGAATTAGGTATGGGGATTTAAAGTAGAGCAAGTTAAATGTGTGTTTGAATTGGGGTTTGAAAGGCATATAGAGGGCAGTATGCATTTTAGCCTATAACTTTAAATGTGTAACCTCAATTGGTATGAGACCAATTGGAGGTGAAACTAGGCACAAAATGTGCCAACTTTCATTGAGAAAGCATACCAAAATTCTGCTTGCAAGGTGACATAAAAAAATGACCAATTCGGATAAAGTGCATTTGAAACCTGAAAACTGACCAATTGGGCAGCAGTTAATGTTTAGGCCATAACTCACTCAAAATAGGTCCAATTGACCTGAAATTTTAACCATGAATAGTTAAGACCCATACCTACAAGTCTTATGAAGACACCAAAGCCTAGAAATGACCAGAAGAAAGTCAAAAAGCTTGCACAATTTCGGGTCCAAAAACTGGCCGAACCAGAGTTGACCAAATTGACCTAAAATTGACCTAATTTGATGCCATTTGACCAGCAATAGTAAAATGACCATAACTTGGTCTACTTAACTCGGAATGACCTGAAATTTTGCCCCGCATGCAATAAGACATAGATCTATAAGTTTGTAGTTTTGACCGAAACCCGAAAATTGAGGGAACTAGGTCGTCCGGCTAGGTCAAACTAGTATCCCAGAATCCAGCAAGTTGCATTAAACAAGGAAACGAGTTTGGTAAAACGTACCAACCCTAAAATACTATCGAATAGGACATATTAATAACGTTAAAACCTAATTTACCTAGAACGCATCGAGGGTCGATATATTAGGTGATTAAGCAAATAAAGGTTTTCAGTGAATAATTGAATTCAGTGAATTACTTATCGAACATTATCGTTAGAGACAATTTAATTTAGCACTGAAACACTTCAAATTGTGTTTCTCAGTTACTAAAGACTCAGGAAAAGGGAAGGAAACACTGAGTCCCGACCAGGAGACAGTCATCAGAGGTTTGTGCACAACTAGTTTTCAACTGATTTTGCTCTGAATAATATTTCATATGATTAATTGTATGTTATCATTTTAAGCTGTGTTTGTGCACAACTAGTTTTTAACTGATTTTGTTTTGAATATTTCATATGATTAAATGACATATTTTTCTTATGTATTATGTTTAACAAGCATTGGATTTAATTTAATGATTATTGAAATTGTTATAGTATGTATGAATTTAGCTTTGTGAAATGGTATTTCCATAAGTATTAAGCATTGTTATGGATTGAATAAATTATGTTTTGAAAAATTGTGATAGAACATGTTTTGAATTGTGATGGTAATTTTCATGGAAAAATGCAAATTTATGATTTGAATTGTGAAGAGCATAAAAAAATTATTGGATATTGGAATTGACTTTGAGTTGAATTATATTGTGAATTGTGCTCACTAAAAGGATTGTGATATTGTTTTATATCTCACTATAGATGCTTGACTAGGTTATTACCCGTCTCTCTCATTTGTTGAGAAGACAATGGAGTTAGTAGTATTTTGAGTACCATTGTACTTGCACAGGCTTAGATTTTCCTCTGATTTGAGGTTAGATCTAAGTTTATTTTATCGTTATGGCCCTTGCGGAAGATTCATTATTGTGATGGTACTGTGCACGATGATTCGACCTCCCCAACCATAGGGAGTTAGAATCTGATTCGACCTCCCCGACCATAGGGAGTTAGAATCACATCGAATATGGCCCTTTCGGATTAGTCTTGCGTAGTTAGTGAGATAAAGATTGATTTTTGAGATACAACATGGTTTTTGAGATAAAGATTGATTTTTGAGATACAGAATGGCTTTTGAATAGTAAGGAATTGTGATTTCAATTATGGTTTATATATAATTGATTTTGTTGGAATTACTTAAATGGATAGTCATGATTTGATAAATTGAATTTTGTGATCAAAGTCATTTATACAAATGATTTACATTATTGGCAATGAATATTTTGAGTTGTGGAATTTGATGAGTATTCAGATTTCCAAATTAGTTACTGTAAATTTTGTCAATATATATTGTATTATGTTTTAAATTATAGTTGTGCACCACTGAGTTCACCACTCAGCGATAGCTTTGTATGCTGTCGCAGGTAAGAAGAGTATAGAGCAGTAAGTAAATTTCGTTGAAGATATATTCAGATCAGCTCCAGGTATATCATAGGTATGCCCATGTACATAGGTTTTGATGTATGCATGTAATAATATGTATGTAAATTATTTGAGCAGTTGTATAGAAACTCTTGTAAAATATTTTGGTATGTAATTAAATGTAAATTATTATAAATATAAATTTGAGATTTCATTTACTTGAATAGTTTTGTATTATATTTCTTGTATCTCAGTCTTTGAAAAATCACTGCGGATTTGAGTTGAGAAATATGTTGTGTTGAGAAATATGTTGGAGTTGAGATTTGCAAATACATATTGAAGTGCTTTTTACAGGTTTTCTGAAGAACTGTTTATCCCAAAATACAAATGGCACTCTACTAAAATTTTTACAGAAACTCCAAATAATTTAAATGTGTTAGTTCTATCACTTCAGTTCAAAAAGGTTTTTAACACCTGTAAATAGTGCTCACCACTGTAAAAGAAGTAAGAAAAGTTTTTAAAATCCCTTGTAGTGTATTTAATGGGTTATCAGTAGACGGAGTTGCTAATTCATTAGGTATACTACGAGATCATGTTATGCCTTACAGAGGGGTAGGGTGTGACACTTTGGCACATCTACGTCCTTCACCCTCAACTGATGATACCCTGATCTGAGATCAATTTTGGAAAATACTCCTGCTCCCTTCAACTGATCAAACATATCATCAATTCTAGGCAACGAATATTTGTTCTTCACAGTCACTTTATTCAACTGCCGGTAATCAATACAAAGCCTCAAAGTCCCATCCTTCTTCTTTACAAACAGCACTGGAGCTCCCCATGGTGACACATCGCGTATGAACCCCTTATCAAGCAACTCTTGCAACTGAGTTTTCAACTCCCTCAATTCAGTGGGTGCCATCCTATAAGGAGCAATGGAAATGGGTGCTGTACCCGGCAGTGTCTCAATAGCAAATTCAACTTCCCTTTCTGGTGGCAAACCAGGTAATTCTTCAGGAAACACATCTGGGAAGTCTTTTACTGTGGGTATGTCACTCGTGTTTGGCTTAGCTCGCCTAGTATCCACCACATGTGCTAGGTAGGCTTCACAACTTTTTTCATCATTCTTCTTGCAATCGTGGTTGAGATAACATTGGACAGAAATCCCTTTCCCCCACAACTGTGATCTCATTACCCTTTGAAGTTTTCAAAGAAATTCTCTTCAATTTGCAATCAACTATTGCCTGATGATGTGACAACCAGTCCATTCCCAAAATCACGTCAAACTCATGGAAAGGCAACTCAATCAGGTCTGCCAAGAATTCATACCCCTGAATCCTTAACGGACAACCCTTGTATACTTTGTTCACCACTACATTGTGGCCCAATGGATTAGTGACCAGAATGCCTTGGTCACTCTCCCCTACTAATATCCCCCTTTCTATAGGTAAGTTGATGCAGATGTATGAATGAGTGGATCCTGGATCCACCAATGCATGCACAGATGTATTGTAGAGGAGAACGACTCGATGACGTCTGGGGCATCTTGCTCCTCCTGAGCTCTCATGGCATAGGCTCTGGCAGGTGGTCTACTCTCAGGCCTCTCTGCTGGCTCAGATGCAGGCTTCTGTGATGGTCCCACTGCCTCAAATTTGCCAAATTTCCTACCTCTTTGTGGTGCAGGAGCAGGTCTGTCTACTTGTGTTGGAGCAGCTGTAGTAGTTCTACATGGACAGTTCTTCAACTGATGCTCTGTTGACCCACACCTTAAGCAGGCACCAGTCACTCTCCAACACTCCCCCTTATGCCACTTCAGACAATGTGGACATGCAGAAGATGCTGGGGCTGGTCCCCTGAACCCCATCCCTGGAGAGCTGCCCACTGATGGTGTGGACTGACCTCTCCTAGGGGTAAACAGTGGCCTGGGCCCCTGAGACTGACTCTGACCTTGTGGCTGACCTGAACTCTGTACAGGTGGATGAAGGAACTGAAGCGTGAAAAACACAAGATTACACCATTGAATTCAAAAAATTTCACCTAGGGTCACATGCACCATGCAAGATTTATTTTTATCTATTTGATTTCAATGATAAACAACATATTAAAACTCTTTTAATATGTTTTTGGATCTGTATTTGCCATTTAAGATTTTAAAATTAATCAGATTAATTTTAGAACCCTAGATTAAATCAATAACGATTACACTAACCTCTTGATGCACCGCAACATGTCTGCGCTTTGAAATTCATCTTCGGACACCAAATGTTGTCCTCTAGCTTGTCCACACCAAGAACACCTATGGCAGCCCTTGAACAGCCTCTAAAGCTTTTTCTATTAATTAGAAATTCAAGTTCGCTTTTAAGAGATTAGATATAAACAGGACACTAGAAACAATTTCTAGTGTTCTTAATTCAAGAGATTGATGGCTAATCTCTTTGAATTGATGAGAGATGAAGAGAAATAGCTGGAGAGGCTCAAAGTGGCGTGACAAATAAGAGGAGAGGCTGCTGGTTATTTTTCTTTTCATAACCACACTTAAATAGCTAGGTTAACACATTAAACCTAGCCGCATGTCACCTTTTGATTAGCTCTAGGTTTAAGTGACCCAATCACATTGTGCCAAGTGTCAAACCTATATTTAATCTTGATTTTAATCATCTTACATGATTAAAAACATTTGGCAAGCTTATGTGTAATCCCATGTGTCACCATCTCATGGTGCCACGTGTCACACTGTGAAATGACCAAAATGCCCCTGTGTCTTAATTTTGAGTTCTTAACCCAAAATAATGAGTTTCTTCTTCTAATTAATTTATATCAAATATAAATTAATTAATTAATCTCTATTAATTAATTTCATCAATTAAATTCATATTTAAACACTTTAAATATAAATTTAATTTATACTACACATCCAATAATCTAGATTTGGTTTCAAGTCATGCTAGGGACTTTGCAATTTAATTGCAAACCAAACCTATTTAATTAATCAATTAAACTCTTTAATTAATTAATTAAATCATATTTAAATAGGTGATAACTTGTGTATGTGTGTGACTTACTAGGCTCATCACTAATTGGCAATGAGACATGATATCAACTCTTAATATCATCAGAACTCTTTCTTACCATAAATGATTTCTCTAAATCATTTTATGAACCTCATAGACCATGGTTAACACCTAGCATAGCATGCCATGGCCACCCAATTAGTAATAAGATTTACCTTAAATGAACCTATAATCATATGTTACCATGCACTAGAATCTCTCTGTTACAAAATCCCAACTCAAGCTGGAGTCATGGTTTATGTCAAACTCCATTTGCTATGAATATTATGTTCTCTTTTAATTCCAGTTCTTAATTAAAAGATTTTTCTCATCAGAAACTCTTTTCTGAATAAATCTATCTGTCTCCGGCCAGGAACTTGAAACATCAAGAACAATTAAATGAACATAGGATTTTATCTCTATTTACTTAGAGGAACAGATTCCATCTTGACCAACACCTACCTCCATATATAACTAGCAGGAGCCAACACATGCCCATATACCCATACATAGTACAAGTATGAAAGCAAAGATCAAACTCAAACTACCTATATACAAGATAACTGTGCTATCTCAGGTCTAAAGATTATATGCACTGATATGATTTATGACAAAATATTGACAAGAGTAAACTCCATGTGCTTGTCATAAGTGTCACTGGTTCGGCCTACTTATCATTTATAAGTACCTATCATGTTTGTTATATGGCATGAGACTCACCATTCCATCTTATTTATATCTCATATAAATAACTTGGGAACAAACATGAATACAATCTTTCTGGATAAGTCATGTCCTTATTATGAAGTATCCTCGATTGTGAACCTATTTATGATACTTTGTGCTAGAAATATTGTCACTCATATTCTTAACAACTTAAGAATAATATTTCTAACAAAATATCAATGGACCTTTTCTATTACACATAAATATATTATGTAAACGGAAAAGTGGAAATGCCTTTTATTAATAAAATTATGTACAAGATACATACTAAATGATATGCTCTAGGGCATACTACTAACAGTGGACCCTTAAACTTCTTCCCAAATGCAGGAGATGAACTAGACTGACCTGGGCCCCTCTTCTGCTGTCTCTCTCTTCTGGTCTGCTCACTTATTCTTACTTTTTTAACTTTTATTGCGGCTTCCACTAACTTGGTGAAGTCTGTGATTCCCGAGGCAGTGATCATGATCTTTATATTATCATTCAATCCCTCTTTAAATCTCTTGCACCTTTCAGCTTCATTAGGGACTATCTCCCTTCCATAGCGGCTCAATCTGACGAATTCCTTCTCATACTCGGCCACTGACAGCTGTTTCTGCCTCAGATTAATGAACTCTCTTCTTCTCTCTTCCAGGTATACACTACCCACATATTTCTTCTTAAATTCGGAGAGAAAGAAGTCCCAAGTTACTATTTCTGGCTGTACTTCACTGGACACAGTAGCCCACTATTCATATGCATCGTCTTGCAGCAGAGATACAACAGCTTCTATATTTTACTCTGGAGTGCAGTGGAGTTGTTTTAAAACTCTGCCTGTTCTGTTCAACCAATTTTCGGCTGCAACAGAATCATCTTCTCTCTTGCCAAAGAAGTCCACTGCTCCAAACTTTCTCAATTTTTCCAGGTGTGATTTTGGTTGTGGAGGTGGTGGTGGTGGGGGTGCTGGCATTACCCCAGCCATTGGTCTGAAGAATTCGGCCATTTGCTGGAACATGGCCTGTGGAGGCTGAACAGGCTCTGATGGAGCTAGTGGAGCAGGTTCTCCCCTACACCCAGTCTCAGCTGCTGCAGGTGGAGCATGACTCTCCACTTCCTCCTCAACTGCCCTCTGAGATGTAGGGTCCATATCCTATTCAAAATAACAAAGACAAACAGATCTGCATTAGTGTCACCTCGACTCTTACAAATGCAATACATGGTATGGACTCAATCTAGGCCCAGAAACGCCTAAACCGTGCTCTGATACCACTAAATGTGACACCCCTTACCCGTCTACAATATATCCGAGTAAGTTATGTCACACGGTGTACCGGAACACTCTATTTTTTTTTTAATTAATTTTTTTTATCATAGTTTTGAATATAACTTGTGGAATATAATTTATTTAAGTCATTTATTGAAATCATAATTTATTTGAGGTTCCGAAAAATTTATAGAAAATCCGGCAGAGTACCGGCTAAAAATGGAGAAAACAGTTCTTCGGAACCTGTGAAAAACACTCCCAAAATCATTTCCAAACAATCCCAACTCCATTTTATCAACAAAGTCTCAATATGATTTTCAATAACCTTTCCATTACTCATGATACTCATATACAAACAATAAATAAATACTCAAATTTTACATTCACAACCACCATTTTCATTATTTACATGAACATCAAAATACATTACATAAGTTCAATTACATATAAGAAAATAAAAATTTGGTACAAAATACCAAAATGAAACCTAGTGTCCTACCAATGCACTGTGGATGGTGAGGTGACACAGACACTATGCAGAGCTGCAGGATAGTCTCACCCAGTCTGCGGTCTACTGGGCTCTCGATCAGTATCTCCAGAACCTACGCGTGGCAAAAGCAACGCGCTAAGCAATAATGCTTAGTGGTGCAAATAGTAAAATAGAAAGAAATAACAGAAATAAATATGCATTGAATGTATCGATGTTTTACTTGTTTTGTACTTGTTATAATCATTTATTTCGTTAACTTTATTCACTTTCATTCTTTTGGTTGCCCAAGTAACCTATACTAGACGACTGGACTGGATAAACGGGTAAACTGGCACTGGGTATCTAGTACCTCGGGCCGTCACACCATCGGTCACATCTACATCTCCCGGTGTAATGTAGCGACTAATAAGTCAGATAACATCAGGCACAAGGCCAAATCTCAACACAAGGTCAGAATGGCTAAAAGCCATGAAATCACAGAATGGCATAATGCCATGTGCAGTACTGCTAACTGAACCCTATTGGCATGCCAAACTATCCAAACCAATCTTGTTAGGTATACTAGGGCATTTGATACTTTAGAATTCTTCAATTTTTGACTTTCAAGTTTTGATGTTACTATTCACTTCATTAGTCAACAAAAATGTTGACTTTTGCATAGAAAATAGGTACATTGGTTTTAACACTCCCAATGTACCACATTTTGCACTCAAAACTTGTTGGAATTAATCACCAATACCATTTCTAAGCTTAAAACTAAGGGAGCAGAATTTTCAGTTTTTGTACCTTAAATTTACTGTTCCATTAGTTACTGTTTCAGTGGGAATTTGAGAAAATGATAAACATGAAAGTTGTTCCTTATTTTGTCTAGTTGAATTTCTTTTTTTGAATCACTCCATTTGGAGTTTTGTAGCTCCAGTTATGGTCCAAAAACCACAGCTGGCCGGATTGAAAAATTGCAAAATTGACCATATCTACAGTGCAATGAACAGTGAATGTAACTGCCTTGTTGGATAGGTTCTGGTCATAATTTGGGGTAGGTTTCTTCAAGAAAGTTGTTTTTCTATATCTTAACTTGTTGCTGTAAAAATTTCAGGTCAATTGGGCCATTCTACAATGAGTTATGGCCAAATGAACAATTACTATTCATTTGGTCATTCTGCAGAATCTGGTTGCAGGACATCCGGATTGGGGCCAGTTTTTGGTCCACTTGCTTTGGTCTTTTGGGCATGGTTTCTTCACCAAAATTGTGCCATTATGTGTCTAGTTTCATGTCTAATTGGCCAAACACCAATTGAACCTATACAGCCAGATTTATGGCAGTCCAAACAGGCTGGACTCACACCTCACTGCCGCCTCACTAGGCAAAGATACCAATTCATTTTGTAATACCCTAATTCACTTCAAATTATGGTCAACTTACCTCAAATGGTCACTAATTGACCCTTAGAATGTTCACTCACCATTTCATAAGCAAAGTCCAAGTTTCACTCCCAAAACCCTAATTCCCATTATGAATTTACACAAGATACCTTAATTATCTCACTAATTCATTATCCACATATATATATATTCTTTAATCATGATCTCTAGTCCACTCTAAGTCCATCAAAAACAATCAATCTTATCCCTTCCTTAGGGCTGCCGAAATTCATGGTGTACATACACATAAATTTTATTCATTTAATTCACAAATCCTTACTCATTTTAAGTCTCTAACATGGAATAAGAGAGATTTATGTATAAATAGGCACTAACCTCTTGTAGGGCTGAATTTTCTCAAGCTTAAACTTCACTTTCTTTCCTTTTTTAGGCTTCCAAACACTTCCCCAAGAGGTATAGACAAGTTTTAATGAAAGATGTCTAGGGTTTTGTAGTGAAAATTCATGGGAAAATGGAAGTAATGAAAAAAATTTTAATGGAGGGAGATGGAAGAGAGGGTCACGGCTTGAGGAGGAAGAAGAAACCAGAAATTGGTTTCTTAATTTGTCATTTTTCCCTTTTTAAAGAATTTTTGTTGTGTTGTTGGATGTTTATTAGTGGAGGGCATTTAAATGACATCATAGTGATGTCATAATTAAGGATTTAAATTATTTTCTTTTTCTTTCTTTTCTATTCATTTTTAATTTAATTTTTAGCAATATTTATTCATATTTTAGATTATAATAATTATTTACTTAACTGGACAAGTCGGCCAAAAATCACTTCTGAAGGCGAAATGACCAAAATGCCCTCCGTTTGGCTTAACAGTCCAAAATTGTCTGTACCAATTGAAAATTTTTTCTAAACCTTTTCTTGGCATTCTAATGCCATAGAACCCTCAGTGACTCTTCTCTGGAGTCTCAAAAATTATTTTATGAATTTTCTCTCTGGTTTAGGGCTCCTAGTTGCGAGAACCGCAACTTCTCACTGGGTTACTCATCGCTTGGGCACCGACTCATTTGACTTAGTTGTATTTTATTTCTAAAATTTTTCCTAAATTTTTCTTATTAATATTTGAGTTAATTATGGTTCCTCACTTTAGTTTAAATATTTTTCCGGACGTTCTAGCTGTCCGGACGGACACCGGTCACCGGAACAGTAGAATGTACGGAGTTGCTATAGGGAGGGTGTTACAAGTTTACCATTTGTCTTCCTATCATGCAAGGCGATCAAAGTCAAGATTAAGTCTAGCTTTGATACTTGGCTTAATGTGACTAGGTCAATTAAAAATAAGATGCAATGTGGTGGTGACATGTGGCAAAGGGTTTAAGTGATTACTTGACCTAATTATAAAAGGGACAAAGAAAAGAAGAAACATAACAATCTCTCCAGCCTCTCAAGGGTGGCGGTACACTTTGCTCTCCCTCTCCTCTTCTTATTTTCTCATAAGTTCAAAGAGAATCACTCCACAATAAGAATCACTTTCCTCTTCTTATTTCTAGTGTCCTATACACACATACCACCTTTCTAAAGGTAAGAACCCAAATTATAATTGGTTGGCAAGGCTTAAGAAGCTAATTTGGGGGCTACCCATTGGTGATCTTGGTGTAGACAAGCTAGAGGGACAACACTTAGGGTCTTAGGCGCTTCTTAAAGGTGCCATTCACATCCATAGTGCATCAAAGAGGTTAGTGCTCAAACTCCTCTTTTAAACTAGGGTTTAAATGAATTAATTTGTTAATTCACAATCTTGAATGGCAAACATAGATCCTAATACATATTAAAAGTGTTTTAATATGCAATTGAGCATTGAAATTAATTAGGCATATAAGAGATGTGGTATGATGCATGTAACCCTAAAAGAAAATTTTTGAAATTCAATGCTCTAATGAACTAATCACCATGCTTCCGCTCCTTCAATTGGTATTAGAGCCACTATATTTGCCATTTAGATTGTTTATTGAGATTTAATTGTGTGATTTTGATCAAATTATGATTGATTCAAGGCTGGTTGGACATTCCATGGTGGCGGTATGAATGTAAGTGCTCACCATGGTGGCGGCATCAATGGTACTCCATGGGTGTGCATGGTTTGGGCTTTCAATATACAATTATTGTGTATTTAGGGCCCATAATTAGGCCCATGCTTAATTAAATTATTTAATTAAGGATTTTAATCACACAATTAAATTTTGAAAATTGTTTTCAAGGTATTAAATTTGGAAAGAGTTTCTAAATTTAAATTTGTTTGAATGAGATTCAAATCTGAATTTTTAAATTTGTTTGAATGAGATTCAAATCTGAATTTTAAAATTTGTTGGAATGAGATTCAAATATGAATTTTTTAGTTGAATATGAGATATTCAATTTAATTTTAGTATGTATGTTTTATTTAATTGTTAAATGGTAATATGCATGATGGATGATCATGGATAATAAAAGACCAATGTGATTGGATTTATTTCTTTTATTTTTCTTTGGGTTGTAAAATAATTAATTTTATTTTGGTGGCATGTATTATAAGTGTTGTAATAATTTGGATTGTAATTTTATTTATTTGAGGACTTTAAAGTCCATATTCTTGTAAATTCGCCTTGCTATGCCAAGGATTACAATGTAATTGGATTGCAAGAAGATCAAGGAGGTCAAGAGCATTGGTGGGACTAGTGGGAGGAAATCAAGATCAAGTGTTGATTATGTACTCCTTCAGCAACTCTTGCAAAATGAATGAATGAAATGCACCTATGAATGCCCTGATTCAATTCTTGTTGGCTCATAATTGAATCCCTTAGAAAGTCTATGATCATACCATATTATTTGTTTATCCATTTATGCATGAGATGTATGGGAATGTATGCAAGTATATGATATATGCATGCTAAATGGATAATGTGCAAAGTGAGACCATAATAGTAATTAAGCCGACCACTAAATCTTCCAAACAAATGATTAAGTTGGAAATGGTATAATTAAAGTAATTATATACTTTAATTATACCATGGGCCCTCTATTGAGGCAATTATTTTAAGAAATTTTAAATACTTGCATGTGATGCATTTAATTTAAGAGATTTTCTTAAGAATAATTGCTAAGCATGAGATGTTATAAATATGTAAATAGTTGATGGACAATAATGGATGTGCCTGAGGGCTTTAAAATTATTTGCATGTTTACTAGCTTAATGGGATCAACTTAACTAATACAAGATGAATCAATAATGGATGTGCTTGAGATTTTGAGCATTAGGGGCTAGATAAATGATTGAACCTCACATGAGATGTGATGGGCAAGGAGTTGCTCACTTATAGTTTATTGTAATTTCAATAATGGATGTGCCTGAGGATGATCAATAAAACTATAAGAATTCAATCACCCACTAGAAATCCATCCAAATAGGATTTTCGTTTCCTACTTTGGAAGTGTAGGATTCGCCAAGTCAATGGGAGGACCAATTTGATTAAAAGACCATAATCATTTTGGTTAATTACTTGACATATTTTCTACATTAAGCAAGTGAAGTTCAAAAATGAGCTTCTCGAGTCCGAAGTATGGAAGCTAGATATGGAGGCCAATGATATGAGGATACAGATGGCATCAAAGATTAGAGAAGTAGCTAGAAAAGTACTTGGAGAGTCTAAAGGACATGGACCACCCTCAAAAGAGAGATGGTGGTGGAATGAGGAAGTACAAAAGGCAGTGAAAAGAAAAAGGGAATGGTATAAGAAATTACCTAAATGTGATAATAATGAGGCATATGAACAGTACAAGATAGCAAAGAAAGAGGCAAAAAAGGCAGTTAGTCAAGCAAGAGCACAGGCCTTTGAAAAGTTATATGAGAAACTTGGAACTAAAGAAGGGGAGAAAGATATTTATAGATTAGCAAGGAGTAGAGAAAGGAAATGTCAAGATCTCAATCAAGTTAGGTGCATTAAGGATAAAGAAGGAAAAGTGTTGGTGAAAGATGAGGACATTAAAGAAAGATGGAGAAATTATTTTAATGATCTCTTTAATAATAGTCAAAATGGTAATAGCGTGAATATAGATTATAGAACAATAGAAAAGAATGTAAATTATACTAGAAGGATTCGATCTTTAGAAGTGAAGGAAGCACTTAAGAGAATGAAAGTGGGTAAAGCCTGTGGACCCGATGAAATACCAATTGAAGTGTGGAAGTATTTGGGAGATATGGGAGTGGCATGGTTAACTAAATTATTTAATAAGATTCTAAACTCAAAGAAAATGCCTAATGAATGGAGGAAGAGTATTTTAGTACCTATTTTTAAAAATAAGAGAGACATACAGAGTTGCTCAAACTATAGGGGAATTAAACTCATGAGCCATACTATGAAGTTGTGGGAGAGAGTTGTGGAGCATCGACTACGTCATGATACTTCTATCTCTCTCAATCAATTTGGTTTCATGCCTGGTCGTTCAACTATGGAAGCGATCTTTCTCATTAGAAGCTTGATGGAGAAATATAGAGATGGGAAGAAAGATCTACACATGGTTTTTATTGATTTGGAGAAGGCTTATGATAGTGTTCCAAGAGAGATCTTATGGAATGTGTTAGAACAAAAGAGGGTATCTATTAGGTACATACAAGTATTGAAAGATATGTACGAAGGAGCAACTACTATTGTGCGCACAGTGGGAGGGGACACAAGTGATTTTCCGATCTCAATTGGATTACACCAAGGATCACCATAAGCCCTTACCTGTTTACATTAGTTTTAGATGAACTGACGAAACATATACAAGAGAGTATTCCTTGGTGCATGATGTTTGCGGATGATATTGTTCTAATAGATGAGACACGAGAAGGAGTCAATAGGAAGCTAGAACTTTGGAGAAGTGCTCTAGAGTCAAAGGGTTTTAAGTTAAGTAGAACGAAGACAGAATACATGCATTGCAAGTTCAGTGAAGGCCAAACTGGTGATAGGGAAGGAGTTAGTTTGAATGGGGTGGTACTGTCCCAAAGTAATCACTTTAAATATCTAGGCTCAGTCCTTCAAGTAGATGGGGGATGTGAGGAGGATGTTAGTCATAGGATTAAAGCCGGATGGTTGAAGTGGAGACGTGCCACGGGAGTTTTATGTGATCGTAAGATTCCCAATAAATTAAAAGGAAAATTTTACCGTACTGCCATACGACCGGCTATGTTATATGGTAGTGAGTGTTGGGCACTGAAAGAGTCGTATGCATCTAAGATAAGAGTTGCAGAGATGAGAATGTTAAGGTGGATGAGTGGCCATACTAGACTAGATAAAGTCCGTAATGAGAGTATCAGAGAAAAGGTAGGAGTGATGCCAATTGAAGATAAGTTGAGAGAAGGGAGATTGAGGTGGTTTGGTCATGTGAAGCGTAGACATACGGAGGCTCCAGTTAGACAAGTAGAGCACATTAGGTTAGAGGATAGAAAGAAAAAAAGGGGTAGACCTAAATTAACTTGGAGGAGAGTAGTACAACATGACTTAGAAGCATTACACATTTCTGAGGATTTAACCCAAAATCGTTCAGAGTGGAAAAAGCGAATCCATATAGCCGACCCCAAATTTTTGGGATAAAGGCTTAGTTGAGTTGAGTTGAGTATTCTTCTAATAATAATGAGCATACAACAACCACAACCACCATCCAATATACTTGCGAGCATACTTGATCACAATAGATTGACGGGACCTAATCTTTCTGATTGGCTAAGAAATTTAAAACTTGTCCTGAACCTAGAACATATTGGACATGTTCTAGACTCAATGGTTCCTAGTCTCTTACCTCCAGAGGCCACTCAAGAGGAGCATGATACTTTGGACAAGTGGAAGGAGCATGATATGAGAGCCAAATGTTAAATGCTTGCTTCTATGAGTAATGAGTTGCAAAAGTAGTATGAGAACATGCAGAGTGCAAGTGAGATCCTTCTTCACCTGCAAGAGTTGTATGATGAGCTCAGCAGGAATGCTAGGTATGAGATATCTAGACAGTTATTTCGAATGAGGATGTCTGAGGGACAAAATGTTAGGGATCATGTCCACAAGATGATTTAGCTCATAGAGCAGCTGGAACATCTTGACTTTAACATGGATTTCCAATTGCAGACAGATTGAAAGGAGCGGAAGCATAGTGATTTGTTCATTAGAACATTGAATTTCAAAAAATTTCTTCTAGGGTTTCATGCATCATGCCACATCCATTATGTGCCTAATTAATTTCAATGCTCAATTGCATATTAAAACACTTTTAATATGTATTAGGATCTATGTTTGCCAATCAAGATTGTGAATCAACAAATTAATTCATTTAAACCCTAGCTTAAAAGAGAAGTTAGAGCATTAACATTTTTGATGCAATATGGATGTGATTGGCACCTTTAGAAAGCACCTAGGACCCCAAATGTTGTCCCTCTAGCATGTCCACACCAAGATCACAAATGGGCAGCCCCCAATCTTGCTTTTCAAGCCTTGCCAACCAATTATAAATTGGGATTTTGCCTTTAGAGAGGTTGTAGATGTGTATAGGACATGAGAAACAATTTTTAGCAATTTTAATTCAAACAAATTTGGGCAATTCACTTTGAATTGATGAGAAAAGATGAAGAGGAGAGAGAGCTCTAAAAGCGGTGGCACCTTTGAGATAAAGAAGAAGAGTGTTTTATTTTTCTTTCTTTTTCCCTTTTATAATTAGGTTATCACTTAAACCCTTGCCACATGTCATCACCACATTGCATCTTATTTTTAATTGACTTAATCACATTAAGCCAAGCTTCAAAGCTAGACTTAATCTTGACTTTGATCATCTTACATAATAGGAAGACAAATGGCAGGCTTATATGATACCATGTGTCACCATCTCATGGTGCCACATGTCACCCTGTGAAATGACCAAATTACCTTTATGTTGTAATTTTGAGTTCTCAACCCAAAATCATTATTTTTTCTCTTCTAATCAATTAATATCAAATATAAATTAATTAATTAATCTCCATTAATTAATTTCTCATAATTAAATTCATATTTAAACACTTTAAATATAAATTTAACTTGTACTATATATCCAATAACCTAGATTTGGTTTCAAGCCATGCTAGGGACTTTGCAATCTTATTGCAAACCAAATCTATTTAATTAATTAATTAAACTCTTTAACTAATCAATTAAATCACAATTAACTTGGTGATTAACTTGTGTATATGTGTGACTCACTAGGCTCATCACTAATTGGCAATGAGATATGATATTAACTCTTAATATCATCAGAACTCTTTATTACCATAAATGATTTCTCTAAATCATTTTAGGCACCTCATAGACCATGGTTAACACTTAGCATAGCATGCCATGGCCACCCAATCAGTAATAAGGAATACCTTAAATGAACCTTTAATCATATGTTACTATGCACTAGAATCTCTCTGTTACAAAATCCCAATCCGAGCTAGAGTTATGGTTTATGTCAAACCCCATTTGCTATGAATATTATATTCTCTTTTAATTTCAGTTCTTGATTAATTAGATTTTCTTGTCAGAAACTCTTTTCTGACTAAATCTATCTGTCCTGGCCAGGAACTTGAAACATCAAGAACAATTAAATGAATATAGGATTTTATCCCTATTTACTTAGGGTAACAGATTCCATCTTGATCAATACCTACCTCTATATATAACTTGTAGGAGCCAACACATGCCCATATACCCATACACAGCACAAGTATGAAAGCAGTATCAAACTCAAACCACCTATATACAAGATAACTGTGTTATTTCAGGTCTAAAGATTATATGCACTTATATGATATATGACAATACATTGACAAGAGTAAACTTCATGTGCTTGTCATATGTGTCACTGGTTCAGCCTACTTATCATGTATAAGTGCCTGTCAATGTTTGTTATATGGCATGAGACTCACCACTCCATCTTATTTATATCTCATATAAATACATTGGGAACAAACATGATTACAATCTTTTTGGATAAGTCATGCCCTTATTGTGAAGTATCCTCGATTGTGAACCAATTTATGATACTTTGTGCTAGAAATACTGTCACTCATATTCTTAACAACTTAAGAATAGAATTTCTAATAAAATATCAATGGACCTTTTGATACACTTGAATTGTATAGATGTTTTTAAGCACGTTTGTATACTATCTCATAGCATGTAGGCAAGTATTTTCATGCGTAGTAGTTGATTTCATTAGTTTTTGTAATTTCTATTGTCAAGCCCTTAATTCCATGTTTTCTGCATTGTTTTAGGTGTTTGGGTGAAGCCCCATAGTATAGGAGTGCAAAAGGAAGCTTGGAGAGGTCAAGAGATTGAGTATTGCTGCTGATACAAAGTACACGGGCCGTGTAAGCCAAACCCCATACCCGTGTAACCTTTTGCCAGAAGAAAGCTAAATAGCTAATGGAGAAATAAAAGTTCACGGGTCGTGTAATTAGATCCGTGTAATTTGCAGGGACTCGTGTAAGTCTCTGCCAGGCGCAAGCATGAAGAACCTTATGGGAACAATAGTACACGGCCTGTGTAACCAGGCCCATGTAGTTGGCGCAGACCCGTGTAACTCTCTGTGCCAATGCAAGACTCCGTAGTTCCACTCCAGCAAGTTACACGGCCCTGGGCCGTGTAGTGACACACGGGTCGTGTACTATGCGGCAGCCAGTTTTATAACTCAAATTCCCGCTCTTGTTTTCTGATTCAAATGAGACTCCTAAAGCCTTTTGGACTCAAAATGACCTAACCCTAGAGCAACCATTATAAATAGAAGAGAAAACATCAAAAAAAGGGGCTCTCTCTCTTTTATCTTTTGATAACACTTTTGAGGAGTTTTGAAGGAGAGAAATCCACACTCTACACTCTCTCCAACCGTCTTGAGGAGAGAAACATGAGTACTAAAAGGAGTTTTCCAACTGAAGCTCCACAAGATCAAAGCTGCAAACTCTCTTCGGTTCCTTCATTTCATCTCCCTAGACAGATTTTTATTATTTTATTTCTTCTACATGATTTTCTTTTTACTTTTTTTACCTTTTATCATGATGTTTGCTGAACTCACCATGAGTGAGTAGTTTTCTTATTCTGGATTTAGGAGAGTAATGCTTGTAATTATTATTATGGATGAACACTAAGTTTTATTTATTAGATTTGAGATTCGTTCATTGATTTAATATCTTGTGATCTTAATGCATGCTATGTGCTGGTACCCACTTAGCCATGATTGTAGATGTTAATTGAAGGATTGAAAGGTGAAGATTAATATTAGAAAATCAAGATCTTGAACCTAGGAATTTTGACCTAGACATAGGCTGATACCTTTGTGGAACTTCAAAATTGGTCAAAAATCTTAAAGGATTTTAATTAATTTGATCACCATGAAAGTTGGGTTTGAGTTAATTAGAATACACCCTAGGTGCCTTGAGAGAGGATTTAGGATAACTTAGGACTGATTTCCATCAAGGAAAACGATCCTCAATTCAGTAAATAAATGAGATAACATCCCTAGTAAGATTCAAGTGTGAAATCTTAATTCCAGAATTGTTTCAAATAAATCATTTCGTTTTAAGTTTACCATTCTATTGTTTAAGGTTAAAAAACTTCATTCCCTAAGTATTCGATAGCCTAGACAGTCAAAATTACTCTGTAGATTGGTACTTGCTAATCAAATTCCTCATGGGAACGATACTCTACACATCACTTTATTACTTGTTAGCGATCTATGCACTTGCGGGGTTGTAAAACTAGCGAAACACTTTTCTAATACACATAAATATATTATGTAAATGGAAAAGTAAAATTGCCTTTTATTAATAATGTAACACCCTCCTCAGATCAACTCAGACATTCTATCGTCCTGGACTTGTCGGTCCCATACCTAGAACGTTCGGAAAAATATTTAAACTAAAGCGAGAAACCAAAATTAACTCAAATATTAACAAGAAAAATTTAGAAAAAATTTTAGAAATAAAATACAACTAAATCAAATGAGCCGGTGCCCAAGCGATGGGTAACCCAGAGGGAAGTTGCGGTTCTCGCAACTAGGAGCCCTAGACCCGGGGAAAAATTCATAAAATAATTTTTGGGACTCCAGTGTGCTGGACTGAATTGGGCGAAGACAAACTGGTAGGCCCAGACTTGGTGAAACAGACTGAAGAGAAAGTGAAACTAATCAAAGCTAATCTGAAGGTTGCCTCGCATGCATGTAAATCTTATGCCGACCTGAAGAGAAAAGAAATAGAATATGTGGTTGGCGACAAAGTGTTCCTCAAGGTGTCACCGTGGAAGAAAGTACTAAGGTTTGAAAGAAAAGGTAAGTTGAGCCCTAGGTTTATTGGCCCATATGAAGTCATTGAATGTGTGGCTCCAGTGGCCTATAGGCTAGCTTTACCACCAGAGCTGGACAAGATCCACAATGTATTCCACGTGTCCATGCTCAGAAGATACCACTCAGATCCTTCACATGTCATCTCCAGGGAAGAGATTGAAATACAACCGGATTTGACATATGAAGAAGAACCTCTACGGATCCTGGCTCGGGAAGTAAAAGAATTGAGGAATAAGCAGATTCCACTGGTGAAAGTGCTTTGGAGGCACCACAACACCGAGGAGGCAACTTGGGAAAGTGAAGAGACGATGAGGCAACAGTTTCCTCAACTGTTTGCATCAGGTAAATTTCGAGGACGAAATTTAAATTAGAGGAAGAGTTGTAACACCCTCCTGTATCAACTCAGACATTCTATTGCTCGTGACCTGGTCGGTCCTGACACTAGAACGTTGGAAAAATATTTAAACTAAAGCGAGAAACCAAAATTAACTCAAATATTAACAAGAAAAATTTAGAAAAAATTTTAGAAATAAAATACAACTAAATCAAATGAGCCGGTGCCCAAGCGATGGGTAACCCAGAGGGAAGTTGCGGTTCTTGTAACTAGGAGCCCTAGACCCGGGAAAAAATTCATAAAATAATTTTTGGGACTCTAGAGAAGGGTCAGTGAGGTTCCTATGGCATTAGAATGCCAAGAAAATATTTAGACAAATTTTTCAATCAGATGCATAATTTTGACCCGTTAAGCCAAGCGGAGGGCATTTTGGTCATTTCGCCTTCAGAGAAGATTTTTGGCCAACTTGTCCAGTAGAGTAAATAATTATTATGACACAAAATGTGAATAAACATTACTAAAAATTAAATTGAAAATGAGTACAGATGAAAAGAAAAGAAAATGAAAGAAAATACCTAATAATGACATCATATGATGTCATTAAAAACCTATCCACCAATCACAATTTGTTAAACTCATTAAAAGAGATAAAAGTGACCAAAAATTTGAAAAACCAATATGCATCTTCAACCTTTGGGCAGCCTAAAAAACGTTGAGAGAGAGAGAGAGAAGAGGTTCCACCATTAAAGCTCCCTTAAGCTTCATTTCCCACTTCAAACCACCTCAAAACCTTGTCCTCCCTTCACTAAAAATTTCCCTTACCACTAGAGCAAGACTTGGGCAGCAATTAGAAGAAGAGAAAGTGGAAGAAAGTGAGGTGTGAACAAGCTTAGAAAATCACCAAAGAGGTTAGTGCCATAACCTTTGCTTTTACATCTTTCTAATCATGAATTTGAGCTAAGTTAAGTTAAAAATTTGACAAAAATTGAATTAATGAGCATGGGTATATTCCATGAAGTTTTGGCAGCCTTGACATGAGTTAGGGTTAGGAGAAATCTTTGGTTTAAAGTGACATATTGCTGCCCCTCTTATAAATTATGTGATTAGTATAGCAAATTAGGAGTGGGATGCATGAATTGGAGGCTTGATCAATTAGGATTAGGGTTTTGGAGAGAAACTTGGACCTTGCTTAGGTAATGGTGAATGAACATTTTAATGGTCAATTAGTGACCATTTGAGGTAAGTTGACCATGACTTAGAGTGAATTATAGCATTGCAAACTGGTTTGGTATGCTGCCTAGGGTAACCAGCAGGGTGGCTGTGATTCTAGCCCACTTGGACAGCCATAACTTTGGCTGTGTAGGTTCAATTGGTATTTGGCCAATTGGACATGAAACTAGACATATAATGGCACAATTTTGCTGAAGAAACCAAGCCCAAAAGACCAAAGCAAGTAGACCAAAAACTGGCCCCAATCCGGACACCCTGCAACCAGAATCTGCAGAATGACCAAATGAACAGTAATTGTTCATTTGGCCATAACTCATTGTAGAATGGGCCAATTGACCTGATATTTTTACAGCAACAAGTTATGATATAGACAAACAACTTTCATGAAGAAACCTACCCCAAATTATGACCAGAACCTATCCAACAAGGCAGTGGAAGTCACTGTTTACTGCACTGTAGATATGGTCAATTCTGCAGTTTTACAATCCGGCCAGCTGTGGTTTTTGGACCATAACTGGAGCTACAAAACTCCAAATGGAGTGATTCAAAAAAATAAAATTCAACTAGACAACATAAGGAACAACTTTTATGTTTACCATTTCTTCAAATTCCCACTGTAACAGTCACTAATGGAACAGTAAAATTGGAGTGCAAAAACTGAAAATTTTGCTCCCTTAGTGCTAAGCTTAGAAATGGTATTGGTGATAAATTCCAGCAAGTTTTAAATGTAAAATGTGGTACATTGGGAGTGTTAAAACCAATGCACCTATTTTCTATCCAAAAGTCAACATTTTTGTTGACTAATGAAGTGAATAGTGACACTAAAACTTTAAATTCAGAAATTGAAGAATTCAAAAGTATCAAATGCCCTAGTATACCTAACAAGATTTGTTTGGATAGTTTGGCATGCCAATAGGTTCGATTAGTAAGATCGCACATGGCATTATGCCATTCTGTGATTTCATGGCTTTTAGCCATTCTGACCTTGTGTTCATATTTGGCCTTGTGCCTACTGTCATTACAGCTTATTAGCTGTTCTGTTGCACACCGGGAGATGCACATGTGACCGATGGTGTGACGGCCCGAGGTACTAGATACCCAGTGCCAGTTTACCCGTTTATCCAGTTCAGTCGTTCAGTATAGGTTACTTGGGCAACCAAATGAATGAAAGTGGACAAAGTTAACGAAATAAATGGATATACAAATACAAAACAAATAAGACATGTACATTCAATGCATATTTATTTCTGTTATTTCTTTCTATTTTATTATTTGCACCACTAAGCATTATTGCTTAGCGCGTTGCTTTTGCCAGGCGTAGGTTCTGGAGATATTGACCGAGAGCCCAGTAGACCACAGACTGGGTGAGACCTCCTGCAGCTCTGCATAGTATCAGTGTCACCTCACCATCCACAGTGCATTGGTAGGACACTAGGTTTCATTTTGGTATTTTTGTAACTAACTTTTATTTTCTCATATGTAATTGAACTTATGTAACATATTTTGATGTTCATGTAAATAATGAAAATTATGTTTGTGAATGGAAAAGTGAATACTTATCTGTGAATTGTACATGATTATCACATGAGATGAATGATTGAGAAATGAAATTTAAAAATATTGAGATTTTGATATTGGAGTTTGAGATGATTGAATATGATTATTGGAAGTGTTTTTCACAGGTTCCGAAGAACTGTTTTCTTCATTTTTAGCCGGTACTCTGCCGAATTTTCTATAAAATTTTCGGAACCTCAAATAAATTATAATTGCAATAAATGACTTAAATAAATTATATTCCACAAGTTATATTCAAAATTATGATGAAAATTAATTAAGATAAAATAAAGTGTTCTGGTACACCGTGTGACATAACTTACTCGGATATACTGTAGACGGGTAAGGGGTGTCACATTTAGTGGTATCAGAGCACGGTTTAGGCGTTTCTGGGCCTAGATTGAGTCCATACCATGCATTGCATTTGTAAGAGTCGAGGTGACACTAATGCAGATCTGTTTGTTTTTCTTACTTTGAATAGGATATGGACCCTACATCACAGAGAGCAGTTAAGGAGGAAGTAGAGAGTCATGCTCCACCTGCAGCAGCTGAGACTGGGGGTATGGGAGAACTGCCCGCCACTCAAGCAGAGCTCGCCACCTCCACAGCCATGTTCCAAAGAAATGGCTGAATTTTTCAAACAAATGGCTGGAGTAATGCCACCACCACCACCACCTTCACAACCAAAATCACACCTGAAAAAATTGAGAAAGTTTGGAGCAGTGGACTTCTTTGGCAAGAGAGAAGATGATTCTCAGGAAATGAAAATTGGTTGAATGTAACAGTGAGTTTTAAAAGAACTCCACTGCACTCCAGAGCAAAATCTAGAAGCTGCCATATCTCTGTTGCAAGATAATGCATATGAATGGTGGGATACTGTGTCCAGTGAAGTACAGTCAGAAGTAATAACTTGGGACTTCTTCCTCTTAGAATTCAAGAAGAAATATGTGTGTAGTGTATACCTGGAAAAGAGAAGAAGAGAGTTCATTAATCTGAGGTAGAGACAGTTGTCAGTGGCCGAGTATGAGAAGGAATTCGTTAGATTGAGCCGCTACGGAAGGGAGATAGTCCCTAATGAGGCTGAAAGGTGCAAGAGATTTGAAGAGGGATTGAATGATAATATAAAGATCATGATCACTGCCTTGGGAATCACAGACTTCACCAAGTTAGTGGAAGCCGCAATAAAAGTTGAAAAAGTAAGAATAAGTGAGCAGACCAGAAGAGAGAGACAGCAGAAGAGGGGCCCATGTCAGTCTAGTTCATCTCCTGCATTTGGGAAGAAGTTCAAGGGTCCACCGCACGCAGTTCAGTCAACCACAAGGTCGTGGTCACCTCGGGGCCTGTGCCATAGTTTACCCCTAGGAGAGGTCACCCACACCGTCAAGGGCGCCTCCAGTGGATGGGGTTCAGGGGACCAGCCCCAGCATCTTCTGCATGTCCACACTGTTTGAAATGGCATAAGGGGGAGTGTTGGAGAGTGACTGGTGCTTGCTTAAGGTGTGGGTCAACAGAGCATCAGTTGAGAAACTGTCCATGCAGAACTACTACAGCTACTCCAACACAAGCAGACAGACCTGCTCCTGCACCACAAAGGGGTAGAAAATCTGGCAAATCTGAGGCAGTGGAATCATCTCGAGGCTCAGATCGAGCCAGCAGAGAGGCCGATAATGCACCACCGCGAGCTTATGCCATGAGAGCTAAGGAGGAGCAAGATGCCCCAGACGTCATCAGGGGTACGTTCTCCCTCTACAATACATCTGTGCATGCATTGGTGGATCCAGAATCCACTCATTCATACATCTGCATCAACCTACCCGTAGAAAGGGGGATACTAGTAGGGGAGAGTGACCAAGACATTCTGGTCACTAATCCATTGGGCCACAGTGTAGTGGTGAACAAATTATACAAAGGTTGCCCGTTAAGGATTCAGGGGTATGAATTCTTAGCAGACTTGATTGAGTTGCCCTTCCACGAGTTTGACGTGATTTTGGGAATGGATTGGTTGTCACGTTATCAGGCAATAGTTGATTGCAAATTGAAGAGAATTTCTCTGAAAACTTCTCAGGGTAATGAGATCACGGTTGTGGGTGAAAGGACAAATTTCTTGTCCAATGTCATCTCAGCCACAGTTGCAAGAAGAATGATGAGAAAAGACTGTGAAGCCTACTTAGCACATGTGGTGGATACTAGGCAGGCTAAGCCAAACCTGAGTGATATACCCACAGTAAGAGATTTCCCAGAGGTATTTCCTGGAGAATTGCCTGGTTTGCCACCAGAAAGGGAAGTCGAATTTGCTATTGAGACACTGTCGGGTACATCACCCATTTCCATTGCTCCTTATAGGATGGCACCCACTGAATTGAGGGAGTTGAAAACTCAGTTGCAAGAGTTGCTTGATAAGGGGTTCATACGCCCCAGTGTGTCACCATGGGGAGCTCCAGTGCTATTTGTGAAAAAGAAGGATGGGACTTTGAGGCTATACATTGATTACCGGCAGTTGAATAAAGTGACAGTGAAGAATAAATATCCGTTGCCTAGAATTGATGATCTGTTTGATCAGTTGAAGGGAGCAGGAGTATTTTCTAAGATTGATCTCAGATCAGGGTATCACAGTTGAGGGTGAAGGATGCAGATGTGCCAAAGACTGCATTCAGGACCCGATATGGGCATTATGAGTTTCTAGTGATGCCCTTTGGCCTAACAAATGCACCAGCGACATTCATGGACCTTATGAACCATATCTTCCATCCATACTTAGATCAGTTCGTAGTGGTCTTTATTGATGATATTTTGGAGTATTCCAAGAATAGTGAAGAACATGATGAGCATTTGAGGATTGTTCTGCAAACCCTGAGAGAAAAGAAGCTGTATGCTAAGTTGTCCAAGTGTGACTTTTGGTTGAATGAGATTGCATTCCTTGGACACATAGTGTCAGCTGATGGGATTAGGGTGGATCCCAAGAAAATAGAAGTTGATGGAATGGAAGCCTCCCAGAATACAACCGAGGTCGAAGTTTCTTGGGGCTAGCTGGTATTACAAAAGATTTGTGAAGGATTTTCCTTAATAGTTGCTCCAATGACCAAGTTGTTACACAAGAATGTCGATTTGACCGAATGACAAGTGTCGCACCAGCTTTGAGAAGTTGAAGGCTATGTTGACAGAGGCACCGTGTTAACAGCAATGTCGTGAAAAAGACTTCGTGGTCTACAGTAATGCCTCTCATAATGGGTTAGGGTGTGTATTGATGCAAGAGGGGAAGGTGGTCACTTATGCTTCCAAGCAGTTAAGGCCACATGAACAAAATTACCCTACCCATGATCTAGAGCTTGCAGCAATTATCTTCGCACTGAAGATATGGAGGCATTATTTGTATGGTGAAAAGTGCTACGTTTACACAGACCACAAAAGCCTAAAATATTTGCCAACCCAGAAGGAGCTCAACCTTAGACAGAGGCGATGGATTGAGTTCCTAAAGGACTATAATTGTGTAATTGACTACCATCCTGGGAAGGCAAATGTAGTTGCTGATGCTTTGAGCAGAAAATCCATGACAGCTTTGAGATCATTGAATGCCCGTCTATCTTTGATTCGAGATGGAGCTATTTTGGCTGAGTTGCAAGTGAGGCCAAACTCATATGACAGATTTTAGATGGGCAGAAGATAGATGAGAAGCTAATGGCGATTATGAGCAAAATCTCAGAGGGAAAAGCAACTGACTATGAGGTGAAAGCAGATGGGTGTCTGTACTACAAAGGAAGACTGTGTGTACCTGATAATGGGGAATTGAAGGCCATTATTCTAAAAGAGGCACACACCAGTGTATATGCTATGCACCTGGAAGTACAAAGATGTATCATGATCCAAGCTTCGTATTGGTGGCTGGTATGAAGAAGGACATAGCCGACTATGTGACTAAATGCTTAACATGTCGCCAAGTCAAGCGAACATCAAGTTCCATCAGTTTGCTACTGACCTATACGCATACCGAATGGAAATGGGATCGGTCACCATGGATTTTGTAAGTGGTCTACCTCTCACCCGTAAGAAACATGATGCAAGATGGGTGATAGTAGATAGATTGACGGTCAAGACACTTTCTCGCGATTAGACCGACTACTCACTGGAGAAGTTAGCAGAATTGTATATCAGTGAGATAGTTAGACTGCATGGAATTCCACTTTCCATCATATCTGATCGAGACCCAAGGTTTACATCGAGATTTTGGAAGAAGTTGCATGAATCCTTGGGTACACAACTCCATTTCAGCACAGCTTTCCATCCTCAGACGGATGGACAATCAGAAAGAGTAATCCAGGTAAACAATTGAAACCAATGGAATTGATACAAATATTGAATTAAAATGATAATAACAACATGAAATATATGTCAGGTCCTTGAGGATATGCTGAGGAGTTGTGTCATTGAGTTTGAGGGAAGTTGGGATAGATACCTCCCATTGGCAAAATTTGCATACAACAATAGCTACTAAGCTAGCATCCAAATGGCCCCATATGAAGCACTGTATGGGAGAAAATGTAGAACTCCAGTGTGCTGGACTGAATTGGGCGAAGACAAACTGGTAGGCCCAGACTTGGTGAAACAGACTGAAGAGAAAGTGAAACTAATCAAAGCTAATCTGAAGGTTGCCTCGCATGCATGTAAATCTTATGCCGACCTGAAGAGAAAAGAAATAGAATATGTGGTTGGCGACAAAGTGTTCCTCAAGGTGTCACCGTGGAAGAAAGTACTAAGGTTTGAAAGAAAAGGTAAGTTGAGCCCTAGGTTTATTGGCCCATATGAAGTCATTGAATGTGTGGCTCCAGTGGCCTATAGGCTAGCTTTACCACCAGAGCTGGACAAGATCCACAATGTGTTCCACGTGTCCATGCTCAGAAGATACCGCTCAGATCCTTCACATGTCATCTCCAGGGAAGAGATTGAAATACAACCGGATTTGACATATGAAGAAGAACCTCTACGGATCCTGGCTCGGGAAGTAAAAGAATTGAGGAATAAGCAGATTCCACTGGTAAAAGTGCTTTGGAGGCACCACAACACCGAGGAGGCAACTTGGGAAAGTGAAGAGACGATGAGGCAACAGTTTCCTCAACTGTTTGCATCAGGTAAATTTCGAGGACGAAATTTAAATTAGAGGGGAAGAGTTGTAACACCCTCCCTGTATGAACTCCGTACATTCTACTGTTCTGGTGACCGGTCGGTCCGGACAGCTAGAACGTTTGGAAAAATATTTAAACTAAAGCGAGAAACCAAAATTAACTCAAATATTAACAAGAAAAATTTAGAAAAAATTTTAGAAATAAAATACAACTAAATCAAATGAGCCGGTGCCCAAGCGATGGGTAACCCAGAGGGAAGTTGCGGTTCTCGTAACTAGGAGCCCTAGACCCGGGAAAAAATTCATAAAATAATTTTTGGGACTCCAGAGAAGGGTCATTGAGGTTCCTATGGCATTAGAATGCCAAGAAAATATTTAGAAAAATTTTTCAATCGGTACAGACAATTTTGACCCGTTAAGCCAAACGGAGGGCATTTTGGTCATTTCGCCTTCAGAGAAGATTTTTGGCCAACTTGTCCAGTTGAGTAAATAATTATTATGATACAAAATGTGAATAAACATTACTAAAAATTAAATTGAAAATGAGTAGAGATGAAAAGAAAAGAAAATGAAAGAAAATACCTAATAATGACATCATATGATGTCATTAAAAACCTATCCACCAATCACAATTTGTTAAACTCATTAAAAGAGATAAAAGTGACCAAAAATTTGAAAAACCAATATGCATCTTCAACCTTTGGGCAGCCTAAAAAATGTTGAAGAGAGAGAGAGAAGAGGTTCCACCATTAAAGCTCCCTTAAGCTTCATTTCCCACTTCAAACCACCTCAAAACCTTGTCCTCCCTTCACTAAAAATTTCCCTTACCACTAGAGCAAGACTTGGGCAGCAATTAGAAGAAGAGAAAGTGGAAGAAAGTGAGGTGTGAACAAGCTTAGAAAATCACCAAAGAGGTTAGTGCCATAACCTTTGCTTTTACATCTTTCTAATCATGAATTTGAGCTAAGTTAAGTTAAAAATTTGACAAAAATTGAATTAATGAAGCATGGTTATATTCCATGAAGTTTTGGCAGCCTTGACATGAGTTAGGGTTAGGAGAAATCTTTGGTTTAAAGTGACATATTGCTGCCCCTCTTATAAATTATATGATTAGTATAGCAAATTAGGAGTGGGATGCATGAATTGGAGGCTTGGTCAATTAGGGTTAGGGTTTTGGAGAGAAACTTGGACCTTGCTTAGGTAATGGTGAATGAACATTTTAATGGTCAATTAGTGACCATTTGAGGTAAGTTGACCATGACTTAGAGTGAATTATAGCATTGCAAACTGGTTTGGTATACTGCCTAGGGTAACCAGCAGGGTGGCTGTGATTCCAGCCCACTTGGACAGCCATAACTTTGGCTGTGTAGGTTCAGTTGGTATTTGGCCAATTGGAAATGAAACTAGACATATAGTGGCACAATTTTTCTGAAGAAACCATGCCCAAAAGACCAAAGCAAGTGGACCAAAAACTGGCCCCAATCCGGACACCCTGCAACCAGAATCTGCAGAATGACCAAATGAACATAATTGTTCATTTGGCCATAACTCATTGTAGAATGGGCCAATTGACCTGAAATTTTTACAACAACAAGTTACGATATAGAAAAATAACTTTCATGAAGAAACCTACCCCAAATTATGACCAAAACCTATCCAACAAGGCAGTGGTAGTCACTGTTCACTGCACTGTAGATATGGTCAATTCTGCAGTTTTGCAATCCGGCCAGCTGAGGTTTTTGGACCATAACTGGAGCTACAAAACTCCAAATGGAGTGATTCAAAAAAGGAAATTCAACTAGACAAAATAAGGAACAACTTTCATGTTTACCATTTCTTCAAATTCCCACTGTAACAGTCACTAATGGAACAGTAAAATTGGAGTGCAAAAACTGAAAATTCTGCTCCCTTAGTGCTGAGCTTAGAAATGGTATTGGTGATAAATTCCAAAAAGTTTTAAATGTAAAATGTGGTACATTGGGAGTGTTAAAACCAATGCACCTATTTTCTATCCAAAAGTCAACATTTTTGTTGACTAATGAAGTGAATAGTGACACCAAAACTTTAAATTCAAAAATTGAAGAATTCAAAAGTATCAAATGCCCTAGTATACCTAACAAGATTGGTTTGGATAGTTTGGCATGCCAATAGGGTTCAGTTAGCAGTACTGCACATGGCATTATGCAATTCTGTGATTTCATGGCTTTTAGCCACTCTGACCTTGTGTTCATATTTAGCCTTGTGGCTATTGTCATTACAGTTTATTAGCTGTTCTGTTGCACACCGGGAGATGCACATGTGAGCGATAGTGTGACGGCCCGAGGTACTAGATACCCAGTGCCAGTTTACCCATTTATCCAGTCCAGTCGTCCAGTATAGGTTACTTGGGCAACCAAATGAATGAAAGTGGACAAAGTTAATGAAATAAATGGATATACAAATACAAAACAAATAAGACATGTACATTCAATGCATATTTATTTCTGTTATTTCTTTCTATTTTATTATTTGCACCACTAAGCATTATTGCTTAGCGCGTTGCTTTTGCCACGCGTAGGTTCTGGAGATATTGACCGAGAGCTCAGTAGACCACAGACTGGGTGAGACCTCCTGCAGCTCTGCATAGTATCCGTGTCACCTCACCATCCATAGTGCATTGGTAGGACACTAGGTTTCATTTTGGTATTTTTGTAACTAACTTTTATTTTCTCATATGTAATTGAACTTATGTAACATATTTTGATGTTCATGTAAATAATGAAAATTATGTTTGTGAATGGAAAAGTGAATACTTATCTGTGAATTGTACATGATTATCACATGAGATGAATGATTAAGAAATGAAATTTAAAAATATTGAGATTTTGATATTGGAGTTTGAGATGATTGAATATGATTATTGGAAGTGTTTTTCACAGGTTCCGAAGAACTGTTTTCTTCATTTTTAGCCGGTACTCTGTCGGATTTTCTATAAAATTTTCAAAACCTCAAATAAATTATAATTTCAATAAATGACTTAAATAAATTATATTCCACAAGATATATTCAAAATTATGATGAAAATTAATTAAGATAAAATAAAGTGTTCCGGTACACCGTGTGACATAACTTACTCGGATATACTGTAGACGGGTAAGGGGTGTCACAAATAAAATATGTATAAGATACATACTAAATGATATGCTCTAAGGCATACTACTAACAATCTCCCACTAGCACTAGAGCCATTCATTACAATATCTTAGACCCGTCTTTTTAAGATGTCTGTCTAACTGAGCTTGTGACATAGGCTTCGTGAATGGATCAGCTAGATTTTCAGCTGATGCTATTTTCTGCATGGCTACATCGCCTTGCCCAACTATTTCTCTGATAATGTAGTAGCGCCTTTCTATGTGTTTGGATTTCTTGTGAGACCGGGGTTCCTTAGCCTGTATGACCGCTCCATTGTTGTCATAGTAGAATGGAGCTGCTGACTCAATGGAAGGAACTACTGCAAGTTCTGTCATGAACTTCTTTATCTAAATAGCTTCTTTTGCAGTATTTGATGTAGCAATATACTCAGCCTCTATAGTGGAATCAACAGTCGTACTCTGGTTGGAACTCTTCCAACTGACTGCACCTCCATTACAAATGAACACAAACCCAGAGGTAGACTTTTTATCATCGATATCTGATTGGAAATCAGAATCAGTATAACCATCCAATTGCAAGTCACTAGCTCCATAAATCAAGAATAATTCTTAGTTCTTCTCAAGTACTTAAGGATATTCTTGACAGCTATCCAGTGTTCCAAAACTGGATTAGATTGAAATCTGCTAGTCAAACTAATAGCATGTGTAATATCCGGCCTAATACACATCATTGCATACATTAAACTTCCAATAGCCAAAGCATATGGAATCCTGGCTATTTTATCTCTTTCTTCAGGTGTCTTTGGAGACATCTCTTTAGAAAGGTGGATACCATGTCTTACTGGTAACAATCCTCTCTTGGAATCAAGCATGTTAAACCTTTTTAACACCTTTTCCAAGTACAGACTTTGGGATAAACCAATTATTCTTTTTGCTCTATCTCTATAGATGCGAATTCCAAGAATATAGGTTGCCTTCCCTAAGTCTTTCATGGAGAATGTATTTGACAACTATACCTTTACAGTTGTCAATACACCGATGTCATTACCCATCAACAAAATGTCATCCACATATAAGACAAGGAAAGTGATAGCATTATCACTAAACTTTTTATATACACATGGTTCATCCTCATTTTTTATAAAACCAAATGACTTAATGGGTTCATCAAAACGGATGTTCCAACTCCTCGAAGCTTGTTTTAACCCATAAATGGATCGCTTTAGCTTGCATACTTTGGAACCATCTTGGGATTCAAAACCCCTAAATTGCTCCATGAAAATGTTTTCTTCAATGTATCCATTGAGAAAAGCTATTTTGACATCCATCTGCCAAATCTCATAATCATAGTATGCAGTTATTGCTAATAGAATCCTAATTGATTGAAGCATGCCAACGGGCGAAAAAGTCTCCTCATAGTCGATTCCTTGCCTTTGGCGAAACCCTTTCGCTACTAGCCTTGCTTTATAGGTCTCTACCTTTCCATCAGAATCAATTTTCTTCTTGAAAACTCATTTATTCCTTATGGGTACAATACCATCAGGTGGGTCAACAAGGTCCCAAACTTGATTCTTATACATAGAATCAATTTCAGATTCCATAGCATCAATCCATTTTGAAGAGTCTATATCTAATATAGCTTCTTCATAGGTAAGTGGATCATCTCCATGATCAACTTTTTCATGAGTAAACAACTCTTGTTCATCTTCATGAAGGAAATCATATCTCACTGGTGGGTGAGATATCCTCGTTGATCTGTGAGGAATTACTGTAGATGTTTCATCAATAGGTGTAAGTTAACTAGATGGATCTATATCTATTTGATCTGTTGGTTGGTCAGAATTTTCTAATTCTAACTCTATTTGCCTTCCTTTGCCTCCTTATTGAATAAACTGTTGTTCAAGAAAAGCGGCATCTTTGCTTATCACAACCTTTTGTGATGTAGGCAAATAAAAATAATATCCAAAACTCTCTTTTGGATATCCAACAAATCGATCCGTTTCTGATCTGGTTTCCAATTTATCAGTGTTCAACTTTTTGATATAAGCTGGACAACCCTAAATCTTAACATGCTTAAGACTTGGTTTTCTTCCATGCCATATCTCATAAGGTGTGGAAGAAACTGATTTTGATGGAATCCTATTCAGAATATGCAAAGTTGATTCTAATGCAAATACCCAAAAGGAGATTGGCATATCAGTATAGCTCATCATACTACATACCATATCTAATAGGGTACGATTTCTCCTTTCAGATACACCATTTAATTGTGACATTCCTGGAGGATTCGGCTGGGAAATAATGCCATGCTTTTTCAAGTATTCATCAAATTCAGTACTCAAGTATTCACCTCCACGATCAGATCGAAGAGCTTTAATACTTTTTCTTGTTTGATTTTCTACTTCAGATTTAAATTCTTTGAACTTTTCAAAGGATTCATGTTTGTATTTCATCAAATACAAATACCCAAACCTTGATTTATCATTAGTAAAAGTAATAAAGTAATGAAAACCACCTCTAGCTATTTCCTTAAATGAACCACATACATCACTATGTATTAGCTCCAAAATATTTTCAGCTCTTAGTCCTTGTCCAACAAAGGGTGATCTAGTCACTTTGCCCTGAAGCCAGGATTCACAAGTTGGAGTAGGTTCAGAACCCAATGAGGATAAAATCCCCATTTTCTGCAGTTTTGTAATCCTATCTTCTGCAATATGACCTAATCTTAAGTGCCAAATATATTTTGAACTTGAGTTGATTTTCACCAAGGCATTGCATTCTTTTAGATTGCTTGCATTCATTTTGTGTTTATCATTATTATCCAAATAATAAAGACCATCATGCATATATTCTGAGCCAACATATTTATTTCCAAAATAAATATTACAAACATCATCTGTGAACTGATATTCATAGCCATTTCTAGTCAAACTAGATATAAAAATAATGTTCTTAAAAGCATCAGGCACATACAAAATATTATTCAAACACAAAACATATCCACACATGTAAAAAGATTTAGGTCCTATGGCTAAAGCTTCAACAGTTGAGCTATCGCCAATCCGGAGTCTAACATCTCGAGCATGTAAGCTGCTGCTGTTCACTAGTTCCTGCATATCATAAAAAATGTGGGAACTGGCACCACTATCTAAAACCCATGCTGTAGATGAACTATGAGCATCATCAGCATCTAAATAACAAGATATAGACATACCTTCTGAAGGTGTATCCTTCTTGTCCTTCAAAGAAGCAAGATACTCTGGGCAGTTCCTTTTCCAGTGCCCATCCTTCTGGCAGTGGAAACACATTCCTTTGCCTCCATCAGCTTTGGTCTTCCCTTTCTGTTTGGCTATCTTCTTGGAAGGTCCTGGAACTTGAGGTTTCTTTTTCTTATTGCCTTTCTTCTTATTGGACTTTCTAGCAGAAGAAGATGCAATCAAAGCTACCTCTTTTCCTTCATTGCCCAGCATATTCTTTTGGGCAATAACAAGCATGTTAAGTAAACCAGCCAAGGTGTATTCCTACTTAGTCATATAGAAATTTGTCACAAAATTCCCAAATGACTCAGGTAGGGATTGAAGGATCAAATCCGTCTGCAATTGGAAATCCATGTTAAAGTCAAGATGTTCCAGCTGCTCTATAAGCCGATTCATCTAATGGACATGATCCCCAACATTCAGTCCCCCAGACAACCTCATTCAAAATAGCTGCCTAGATATCTCATACCTAGCATTCCTGCTATGCTCACCATATAATCCTTGCAGGTGGAGGAGGATCTCACTTGCACTCTACACGTTCTCATGCTGCTTTTGTAACTCATTACTCATAGAAGCAAGCATGTAATACTTGGCTGTCATATCATTCTCCTTTCATTTGTCCAAAGTGTCATGTTCCTCTTGAGTGGCCTCTGGAGGTGAGGGATCAGGAACATTTGAGTCTAGAACATGTCCAATACATTCTAGGTTTAGGACAAGTTTTAAATTTCTTAGCTAATTTAAAAAATTAGGTCCCATCAACCTATTATGATTAAGTATACTCGCAAGTATATTGGATGGTGGTGGTTATTGTGTGCTCATTTTTATCCAAAGAATAATTGTAAAAAATAACTAGATTAATTAGTAAATGTATCATGTAATTAACCAAAATGATTATGGTCTTTTAATCAAATTGGTCTCCCACTAACTTAGCGAATCCTACACTTCCAAAGTAGGAAATGGAAATCCTAGTTAGATGGATTTCTAGTGGGTGATTGAATTCTTATAGTCTTATTGATCATCCTCAGGCACATCCATTATTGGAATTACAATAAACTATAAGTGAGCAATTCTTTGCCCATCACATCTCATGTGAGGTTCAATCCTTTTACCTAGCCCCTAATGCCCAAAATCTCAAGTATATTCATTATTGACTTATCTTGCATTAGTTAAGTTGATCCCATTGAGCCAGTAAACATGCAAATAATTTTAATGTCCTCAGGCACATCTATTATTGGCCACAAAACTATTTACATATTTACAACATCTCATGCTTAACAATTATTCTTAAGAAAATCTCTTAAATTAATTGCATCATATGCAAGTATTTAAAATTTTTTAAAATAATTGCCTCAATGGAGGGCCCACGATATAATTACCTTAATTATACCATTTCCAACTTAATCATTTGTTTGAAAGATTTAGTGGTCGTCTTAATTACTACTATGGTCTCACTTTGCACATTATCCAATTAGCATGCATATATCATATACTTGCATACATTCCCATCTATCTCATGCACACATGGATAAACAATATCTATATGGTGTGATCATGGACTTTCTAAAGGATTCAATTATGAGCCACCAAGAATTGAATCATGGCATTCATAGGTGCATTTCATTCATTCATTTTACAAGAGTTGCTGAAGGAGTACATAATCAACACTTGATCTTGAATTCCTCCCACTGGTCCCACCAATGCTCTTGACGTCCTTGATCTACTTGCAATCCAATTACATTGTAATCCTTGGCATACCAAGGCGAATTTACAAGAACATGGACTTTAAAGTCCTTAAATAAATGAAATTATAACCCAAATTATTACAACACTTATAATACACGCCACCAAGAATAAAATTAATTATTTTACAACCCAAAGAAAAATAAAAGAAATAAATCCAATCACATTGGTCTTTTATTGTCCATGATCATCCATCATGCATATTACCATTTAACAATTAAATAAAATATACATACTAAAATTAAATTGAATATCTCATATTCAACTAAAAAATTCAGATTTGAATCTCATTCAAAAAAATTTAAAAATTTAGATTTGAATCTCATTCAAATAAATTTAAAAATTCAGATTTGAATCTCATTCAAACAATTGAATCAAAATTTAATTGTGTGATTTAAATTCTTAATTAAACAATTTAATTAATTGTGGGCTTAATCATGGGCCTAACTATGGGCCTTAAGTCATACAACAATTGCGTCATGAAGCCCAAACCATGTGCACACTTTGAATGGCCCAAAACCATGTGTACCCATGGTGCATACACACATACCGCCACCTTTGTTGGTCCAACTAGCAATTAGTCAATCAACTTTTGATCAAATCACACAATTAAATCGCATATTAAACAATCTAAATGGCAAATATGAAGGCTCTGATAACAATTGAAATGAGCGGAAGCGTAGTGATTTGTTCATTAGAACATTAAATTTCAAAAAATTTCTTTGAGGGTTTCATGCGTCATGCCACATCCATTATGTGCCTAATTAATTTCAATGCTCAATTACATGTTAAAACAATGTTAATATGTATTAGGATCTATGTTTGTCATTCAAGATTGTGAATCAACAAATTAATTCATTTAAACCCTAGTTTAAAAGAGAAGTTACAGCCCTAACCTCTTTGATGCAATATGGATTTGATTGGCACCTTTAGAAAGTACCTAGTGAAGGAACGGAATCATGAAAAACACAAGTTTATATCATTGAATTCAAAAATTATCACCTAGGGTCACGTGCATCATGCAAGATTTATTTTTATCTATTTTATTTCGATGATAAACAACATATTAAACTCTTTTAATATGTTTTTGGATCTATATTTGGCATTTAAGATTTTAGAATTAATCAGATCAATTTTTAGAACCCTAGATTAGATCAAGAACAAATACACTAACCTCTTGATGCACTGCAGCGTATTTGTACCTTTGGGATGCGTCTTTAGGACACAAGATGTTGTCCCTCTAGCTTGTCCACACCAAGATCACTTATGGCAGCCCTTGAACAGCTTCTAAAACTATTTCTATGAATTAGAAAATCAAGTTTTTCCTTTTAAGAGATTACAGATATAAACAGAACACTAGAAATGATTTCTAGTATTTTTAATTCAAGAGATTGTTTGCTAATCTCTTGGAATAGATGAGAGATGAAGAAGAAGATAAGGGAGAGGAGCCTTTGGGTGGTAGCACAAAGAGGAGGCAGCAGCTTGTGTTATTTGTTCTTTCATAACAACACTTATATAGTTAGGTCATCACTTAAAACCCTTGCCACATGTCACCTTCTGATTGGTTCTAGGTTTAATTGACCCAATCCCATTGTGCCAAGTGTCAAACCTATATTTAATCTTAATTTTAATCATCTTACATGATTACAAGACATTTGGAAAGCTTATGAGTAGTGCCATGTGTCACCATCTCATGGTGCCACATGTCACCCTGTGAAATGACCAAAATGGCCCTGTGTCTTAATTTTGAGTTCTCAATCCAAAATAATTATTTCTCTTCTTCTAATCAATTTATATCAAATATAAATCAATTAAGTAATCTTTATTAATTAATTTCTCATTAATTAAATTCATATTTAATCACTTTAAATATAAATTTAACTTACACTATATATCTAATAATCTAGATTTGGTTTCAAGTCATAATAGGGACTTTGCAATCTAATTGCAAACCAAACATATTTAATTAATCAATTAAACTCTTTAATTAATTAATTAAATCATATTTAATTAATTTGGTTATTACTTGTGTATGTGTGTGACTTACTAGGCTCATTACTAATTGGCAATGAGACATGATATCAACTCTTAATATCATTAGAACTCTTTCTTACCATAAATGATTTCTCTAAATCATTTTACGCACCTCATAGACCATGGTTAACACCTAGCATAGCATGCCATGGCCACCCAATCAGTAATAAGGTTTACCTTAAATGAACCTATAATCATATGTTACCATGCACTAGAATCTTTCTGTTACAAAATCCCAATTTAAGCTGGAGTCATAGTTTATGTCAAACCATATTTGCTATGAATATTATGTTCTCTTTTAATTCCAGTTCTTGATTAAAAAGATTTTTGAAGGAACGGAAGCGTGAAAAACACAAGTTTATACCATTGAATTCAAAAATTTTCACCTAGGGTCACATGCATCATGCAAGATTTATTTTTATCTATTTGATTTCAATGATAAACAACATATTAAAACTCTTTTAATATGTTTTTGGATCTGTATTTGCCATTTAAGATTTTAAAATTAATCAGATTAATTTTAGAACCCTAGATTAAATCAAGAACGATTACACTAACCTCTTGATGCACTGCAGCGTGTCTGCGCCTTTGAGATTCGTCTTCAGGATACCAGATGTTGTCCCTCTAGCTTGTCCACACCAAGAACACCTATGGCAGCCCTTGAACAGCTTCTAAAGCTTTTTCTATTAATTAGAAATTCAAGTTCTGCCTTTTAAGAGATTAGAGATGTAAACAGGATACCAAAAACAATTTCTAGCGTTCTTAATTCAAGAGATTGATGGCTAATCTCTTTGAATTGATGAGAGATGAAGAAAAATAGATGAAAAACCTCAAAGAGGCGTGACAAAGGAGAGGAGTGGTTGCTGGTTGCTTTTTCTTTTCATAACAACACTTAAATAGCTAGGTTAACACATTAAACCCTTGCCACATGTCACCCTTTGATTAGCTCTAGGTTTAAGTGACCCAATCACATTGTGCCAAGTGTCAAACCTATATTTAATCTTAATTTTAATCATCTTACATGATTAAAAACATTTGGCAAGCTTATGTGTAATCCCATGTGTCACCATCTCATGGTGCCACGTGTCACACTGTGAAATGACCAAAATGCCCATGTGTCTTAATTTTGAGTTCTTAACCCAAAATAATTATTTTTCTTCTTCTAATTAATTTATATCAAATATAAATTAATTAATTAATCTCTATTAATTAATTTCTCATTAATTAAATTCATATTTAAACACTTTAAATATAAATTTAACTTATACTATACATCCAATAATCTAGATTTGGTTTCAAGTCATGCTAGGGACTTTGCAATTTAATTACAAACCAAACCTATTTAATTAATCAATTAAACTCTTTAATTAATTAATTAAATCATATTTAAATAGGTGATAACTTGTGTATGTGTGTGACTTACTAGGCTCATCACTAATTGGCAATGAGACATGATATCAACTCTTAATATCATCAGAACTCTTTCTTACCATAAATGATTTCTCTAAATCATTTTATGAACCTCATAGACCATGGTTAACACCTAGCATAGCATGCCATGGCCACCCAATTAGTAATAAGGTTTACCTTAAATGAACCTATAATCATATGTTACCATGCACTAGAATCTCTCTACATAAAATCCCAACTCAAGCCGGAGTCATGGTTTATGTCAAACTCCATTTGCTATGAATATTATGTTCTCTTTTAATTCCAGTTCTTGATTAAAAGATTTTCTCATCGTAAACTCTTTTCGAATAAATCTATCTGTCTCCGGCCAGAACTTGAAACCTCAAGAACAATTAAATGAACATAGGATTTTATCTCTATTTACTTAGAGGAATAGATTCCATCTTGATCAACACCTACCTCCATATATAACTAGTAGGAGCCAACACATGCCCATATACCCATACATAGTACAAGTATGAAAGCAGTATCAAACTCAAACTACCTATATACAAGATAACTCTGCTATCTCGGTATAAAGATTATATGCATCGATATGATTTATGACAAAACATTGACAAGAGTAAACTCCATGTGCTTGTCATAAGTATCACCGGTTCCTACTTATCATTTATAAGTGCCTATCATATTTGTTATATGGCATGAGACTCACCATTCCATCTTATTTATATCTCATATAAATAACTTGGGAACAAATATGAATACAATCTTTCTGGATAAGTCATGTCCTTATTATGAAGTATCCTCGATTGTGAACCTATTTATGATACTTTGTACTAGAAATATTGTCACTCATATTCTTAACAACTTAAGAATAATATTTCTAACAAAATATCAATGGACCTTTTCTATTACACATAAATATATTATGTAAACGGAAAAGTGAAAATGCCTTTTATTAATAAAATATGTACAAGATACATACTAAATGATATGCTCTAGGGCATACTACTAACAATCTCCCACTAGCACTAGAGCCATTTATTACAATACCTTAGACCTATCTTCTCAAGATGTCGGTCTAACTGAACCTGTGACAAAAGCTTAGTGAATGGATCAATTTGAATTTTTCGGTGATGTTATTTTTCTGCATGGCTATATCGCCTTTGCCCAACTATATCTCTGATAATGTGGTAGTGCCTTTCTATGTGTTTGGATTTTGGGTGAGACCGTGGTTCCTTCGCCTGTATGACTGCTCCATGGTTGTCACAGTGTAGTGGGCTGGCGACTCAATGGAAGGAACTCTTGTAAGTTACATCACGAACTTCTTTATCCAAACAGCTTCCTTTGTAGCATCTGATGCAGTAATATACTCAGCTTCTGTAGTGGAATCTGCAGTCGTGCTTTGTTTGGAACTCTTCCAACTGACTGCACCTCCATTACAAATGAACACATATCCAGAGGTAGACTTTCTATCATCGATATCTGATTGGAAATCGAATCGATAACCATCCAATTGCAAGTCTCCACTCCATAAATCAAGAATAAATCCTTAGTTCTTCTCAAGTACTTAAGGATATTCTTGACTTATCGATGTTCCAAACTCGGATTGGATTGATACTGCTAGTCAAACTAACAGATATGCGATATCCAGGCCTAGTACACAACATTGCATACATTAAACTTCCAATAGCCGAAGCATATGGAATCATGGCCATCTTATCTCTTTCTTCAGGTGTCTTTGGAGACATCTCTTTAGAAAGATGGATACCATGTCTCACTGGTAACAATCCTCTCTTAGAATCAAGCATGTTAAACCTCTTTAACACCTTTTCCAAGTATAGACTTTGGGATAAACCAATTATTCTTTTCATTCTATCTCTATAGATGCGAATCCCAAGAATATAGGTTGCCTCCCCTAAGTCTTTCATGGAGAATGTATTTGACAACCATACCTTTACAGTTGTCAACATACCTGTGTCATTACCCATCAACAGTATGTCATCCACATATAAGACAAGGAAAGTGATAGCACTGTCACTAACCTTCTTATATACACATGGCTCATCCTCATTTTTGATAAAACCAAAGGATTTAATGGCTTCATCAAAACGGATGTTCTAACTCCTCGAAGCTTGTTTCAACCCATAAATGGATCGCTTTAGCTTGCATACCTTGGAACCATCTTTGGATTCAAAACCCCTAGGTTGTTCCATGAAAATGTTTTCTTCAATGTATCCATTGAGAAAAGCTATTTTGACATCCATCTGCCAAATCTCATAATCATAGTATGCAGCTATTGCTAATAAAATCCTTATTGATTTAAGCATGGCAACAAAGCAGAAAGTCTCCTCTTAGTCGATTCCTTGCCTTTGGCGAAACCCTTTCGCTACTAGCCTTGCCTTATAGGTCTCTACCTTTCCATCAGAATCAACTTTCTTCTTGAAAACCCATTTGTTCCCTATAGGTACAATACCTTCAGGTGGGTCAACAAGATCCCAAACTTGATTCTTATACATGGAATCAATCTGATTTCATAGCATCAATCCATTTTGAAGAGTCTATATCCGATATAGCTTCTTCATAGGTAAGTGGATCATCTCCATGATCTACTTCTTCATGAGTAGACAACTCTTGTTCTTCTTCATGAAGAAAACCATATCTCACCGGTGGGTGAGATACCGTTGTTCTTCGAGGAACATTTGTGGATGTTTCATCAACGGGTATAGGTTGACTAGATGGATCAATATCCATCTGATCTGTTGGTTGGTCAGAATTCTCCAATTCTAACTCTATTTGCCTTCCTTTGCCTCCTTCTTGAACAAACTGTTGTTCAAGAAATGTGGCATCACTACTTATCACAACCTTTTGTGAAGTATGCAAATAAAATAATATCCAAAACTATCTTTTGAATATCCAACAAATCGACCTTTTACGATCCGGTCTCCAATTTATCGGTGTTGACTTTTGATATAATTTGGACAACCCCAAATCTTAACATGCTTAAGACTTGGTTTTCTTCCATGCCATATCTCATAAGGTGTGGAAGAAACTGATTTTGATGGAATACTATTTAGAATATACAAAGCTGATTCTAATGCAAATCCCCAAAAGAAGATTGGCATATCAAGATAGCTCATCATACTAATGCACCATATCCAATAGGGTACGATTTCTCCTTTCAGATACACCATTCAACTGTGGCATTCCTAGAGGAGTCATCTGAGGAACAATGCCATGCTCTCTCAAGTATTCATCAAATTCAGTACTCAAATATTCACCTCCACGATTTGATCGAAGAGCTTTAATACTCTTTCCTGATTGATTTTCTACTTCAGATTTAAATTCTTTGAACTTTTCAAAGGATTCATGTTTGTATTTCATCAAATACAAATACCCAAACCTTGATTTATCATCAGTAAAGGTAATAATGAAAACCCCCTCTAGCCATTTCTTTAAATGGACCACATACATCATTATGTATTAGCTCCAAAATATTTTTAGCTCCTAGTCCTTGTCCAACAAAGGGTGATCTAGTCATTTTGCCCTGAAGGCAAGATTCACAAGTTGGAGTAGGCTCAGAGCCCAATGAGGATAGAATACCCATTTTCTCCAATTTTGTAATCCTATCTTCTACAACATGACATAACCTTAAGTGCCAAATATATTTTGAACTTGAGTTGGTTTTCACCATGGCATTACATTCATTTAGATTGCTATACTGCCGTGGAAACACTTTCTTATCGCAATGGAAACACTTTCTGGCGGTGGAAACACTTTCCTTTGCCTTTGTCACTTTGGTTTTCTTTCTGTTTAGCTATTTTCTTAGAAGGACCAGAATCGAGATTTCTTTTTATTTTTGACCTTCTTATTGTTTGACTTTCCAGTGAAGAAGAAGCAATCAAAGCTACCTCTTTTCCTTTATTGCCCAAAGATATTCTTTTGGGCAATAAGCGACATGTTGAGTAAACCAGCTAAGGTGCATTCCTGTTTAGTCATATGGAAATTTGTCACAAAATTCCCAAAAAGACTCTGGAAGGGATTGAAGGATCAAATCCGTCTGTAGTTGGAAATCCATGTTGAAGTCAAGATGTTCTAACTGCTCAATCACCAATCATCTTGTGGACATGATCCCCAACATTCGTCCCTCGGACATCCTCATACTGAAATATTTGGCATCTAGATATCTCATACCTAGCATTCTGCTTTGTGCTCACCATACAACTCTTGTAGGTGAAGGAGGATCTCACTGCACTCAACATGTTCTCATGCTGCTTTTGTAACTCATTACTCATGGAAGCAAGCATGTAACACTTAGCTCTCATATCATGCTCCTTCCACTTATCCAAAGTTTCATGTTCCTCTTGTGTGGCCTCTGGAGGTAAGGGACCAGGAACATTTGAATCTAGAACATATCCTATATGTTCAAGGTTCAGGACAAGTTTCAAATTTTTTAGCCAATCAGAGAGATTAGGTCCTGTCAACCTATTGCGATCAAGTATGCTTGCAATGATATTGGATGGTGGTGGTTGTTCTGTGCTCATTATTATCAGAAAATTAATTGCAGAAATAACCAGATTAATTAGTAAATGTATCATGCAATTAATCAAAATGATTATGGTCTTTTAATTAAATTGGTCCTCCCACTAACTTAGCGAATCCTACACTTCCAAAGTAGAAAACGGAAATCCTAGTTGGATGGATTTCTAGTGGGTGATTGAATTCTTATAATTCTATTGATCATCCTCAGGTACATCCATTATTGGAATTACAATAAACTATAAGTAAGCAACTCCTTGCCCATCACATCTCATGTGAGGTTCAATCCTTTACCTAGCCCTTAATGCTCAAAATCTCAGGTACATCCATTATTGACTTATCTTGCATTAGTTAAGTTGATCCCATTGAGCCAGTAATTATGCAAATAATTTTAATGTCCTCAGGTACATCCAATATTGGCCACTAAACCATTTACATATTTACAACATCTCATGCTTAACAATTATTCTTAAGAAAATCTCTTAAATTAATTGCATCTTATGCAACTATTTAAAATTTCTTAAAATAATTGCCCCAATGGAGGGCCTATGTTATAATTACTTTAATTATAGCATTTCCAACTTAATCATTTGTTTGGAAGATTTTATGGTCATTCTAATTACTATTAAGGTCTCACTTTGCACATTATCCATTTAGCATGCATATATCATATAATTGCATACATTCCCATACATCTCATGCATTCATGGATAAGCAGTAAATATGGTATGATCATGGACTTTCTAAGGGATTCAATTGAGCCACCAAGAATTGAATCAGGGCATTCCTAGGTGCATTTCATTCATTCATTCATTTTACAAGAGTTGCTGAAGGAGTACATAATCAACACTTGATCTTGAATTCCTCCCACTGGTCCCACCAATGCTCTTGACCTCCTTGAACTTCTTGCAATCCAATATTACATGGTAATCCTTGGCATACCAAGGCGAATTTATAAGAACTTAAATAAATGAAATTACAACCCAAAAATTATTACAAACTTATTAATACATGCCCAAAATAAATTAAAATAAATTAATTAATTTACAATCCCAAAGAAACATAAAAGAAATAAATCCAATCACATTGGTCTTTTATAGTCCATGATCATCCATCATGCATATCACTATTTAACAATTAAATAAAACATACATACTTAAATTAAATTGAATATCTCATATTCAACTTAAAAATCCAGATTTGAATATGATTTAAATAAATTTAAAAATTCAGATTTGAATCTCATTCAAACAAATTTAAAAATTCAGATTTGAATCACATTCAAACAACTTTAAAAATTCAGATTTGAATCACGTTCAAACATTTTTTAAAAAACCAGATTTGAATCACATTCAAATATTTTTTTAAAAATCAGATCTGAATTTTATTCAATCAATTTTAAAAAATCAGATTTAAATATGATTCAAACAACTTTAAAAATTCAGATTTGAATCACATTCAAACAACTTTTAAAATTCAAATTTGAATCACATTCAAACAATTTTTAAAATTCTGATTTGAATCATAATTTAATTGTGTGATAAAAATTCTAATTAAACAATTTAATTAGACATAAAATGGATCTTAGATCATACTAAAATTGCACATTCACTATCCATTTACCTTTGCACACCATTGTGATGCATCAACCATGCGCACCATGGTGTTCATCATTTGTGCCGCCACCTTGACTTTGCAACCAGCAATAAACTTTTGATCTCATGATCAAACACACAATTAAATCATATAAACATCAATCTAAATGGCAAATATAGTGGCTCTGATACCAATTGAAGGAACAGAAGCGTGAAAAACACAAGTTTATACCATTGAATTCAAAAATTTTCACCTAGGGTCACATGCATATGCAAGATTTATTTTTATCTATTTGATTTCAATGATAAACAACATATTAAAACTCTTTTAATATGTTTTTGGATCTGTATTTGCCATTTAAGATTTTAAAATTAATCAGATTAATTTTAGAACCCTAGATTAAATCAAGAACGATTACACTAACCTCTTGATGCACTGCAGCGTGTCTGCGCCTTTGAGATTCGTCTTCAGGATACCAGATGTTGTCCCTCTAGCTTGTCCACACCAAGAACACCTATGGCAGCCCTTGAACAGCTTCTAAAGCTTTTTCTATTAATTAGAAATTCAAGTTCTGCCTTTTAAGAGATTAGAGATGTAAACAGGACACTAGAAACAATTTCTAGCGTTCTTAATTCAAGAGATTGATGGCTAATCTCTTTGAATTGATGAGAGATGAAGAAGAATAGATGAAAAACCTCAAAGAGGCGTGACAAAGGAGAGGAGTGGCTGCTGGTTGCTTTTTCTTTTCATAACAACACTTAAATAGCTAGGTTAACACATTAAACCCTTGCCACATGTCACCCTTTGATTAGCTCTAGGTTTAAGTGACCCAATCACATTGTGCCAAGTGTCAAACCTATATTTAATCTTAATTTTAATCATCTTACATGATTAAAAACATTTGGCAAGCTTATGTGTAATCCCATGTATCACCATCTCATAGTGCCACGTGTCCTGTAATGAAATGACCAAAATGCCCTGTGTCTTAATTTTGAGTTCTTAACCCAAAATAATTATTTTTCTTCTTCTAATTAATTTATATCAAATATAAATTAATTAATTAATCTCTATTAATTAATTTCTCGTTAATTAAATTCATATTTAAACACTTTAAATATAAATTTAACTTATACTATACATCCAATAATCTAGATTTGGTTTCAAGTCATGCTAGGGACTTTGCAATTTAATTACAAACCAAACCTATTTAATTAATCAATTAAACTCTTTAATTAATTAATTAAATCATATTTAAATAGGTGATAACTTGTGTATGTGTGTGACTTACTAGGCTCATCACTAATTGGCAATGAGACATGATATCAACTCTTAATATCATCAGAACTCTTTCTTATCATAAATGATTTCTCTAAATCATTTTATGAACCTCATAGACCATGGTTAACACCTAGCATAGCATGCCATGGCCACCCAATTAGTAATAAGGTTTACCTTAAATGAACCTATAATCATATGTTACCATGCACTAGAATCTCTCTATTACAAAATCCCAACTCAAGCTGGAGTCATGGTTTATGTCAAACTCCATTTGCTATGAATATTATGTTCTCTTTTAATTCCAGTTCTTGATTAAAAAGATTTTCTCATCAGAAACTCTTTTCTGAATAAATCTATCTGTCCTGGCCAGGAACTTGAAACATCAAGAACAATTAAATGAACATAGGATTTTATCTCTATTTACTTAGAGGAACAGATTCCATCTTGATCAACACCTACCTCCATATATAACTAGTAGGAGCCAACACATGCCCATATACCCATACATAGTACAAGTATGAAAGCAGTATCAAACTCAAACTACCTATATACAAGATAACTGTGCTATCTAGTGTCTAAAGATTATATGCATCGATATGATTTATGACAAAAAATTCACTATAGTATACTCCATTTGCTTGTCTTAAGTGTAACTGGTTCTGCCTACTTATCATTTATAAGTGCCTATCATATTTGTTATATGGCATGAGACTCACCATTCCATCTTATTTATATCTCATATAAATAACTTGGGAACAAATATGAATACAATCTTTCTGGATAAGTCATGTCCTTATTATGAAGTATCCTCGATTGTGAACCTATTTATGATACTTTGTACTAGAAATATTGTCACTCATATTCTTAACAACTTAAGAATAATATTTCTAACAAAATATCAATGGACCTTTTCTATTACACATAAATATATTATGTAAACGGAAAAGTGGAAATGCCTTTTATAAATAAAATATGTACAAGATACATACTAAATGATATGCTCTAGGGCATACTACTAACAATTTTCTCATCAGAAACTCTTTTCTGATTAAATCTATCTGTCTTGGCTAGGAACTTAAAACATCAAGAACAATTAAATGAACATATGATTTTATCTCTATTTACTTAGAGGAACAAATTCCATCTTGATCAACACCTACCTCCATATATAACTAGTAGGAGCCAACACATGCCCATATATCCTTACATAGTACAAGTATGAAAGCAGTATCAAACTCAAACCACCTATATACAATATAACTGTGCTATCTCAGGTCTAAAGATTATATGCACTGATATGATTTATGATAATACATTGACAAGAGTAAACTCCATGTGCTTATTATAAGTGTCACTGGTTCGACCTACTTATCATCTATAAGTGCTTATCATGTTTGTTATATGGCATGAGACTCACTATTTCATCTTATTTATATCTCATATAAATAACTTGGGAACAAACATGAATACAATCTTTCTGGATAAATCATGTCATTATTGTGAAGTATCCTTGATTGTGAACCTATTTATGATACTTTGTACTAGAAATGCTGTCACTCATATTCTTAACAACTTAAGAATAGAATTTCTAACAAAATATCAATGAACCTTTTCTATTACATATAAATATATTATGTAAACAGAAAAGTGGAAATGCCTTTTATTAATAAAAACATGTACAAGATACATACTAAATGATATGCTCTAGGGCATACTACTAACAATCTCCCACTAGCATTAGAGCCATTCATTACAATATTTTAGACCCATATTCTCAAGATGTCGGTCTAGCTGAGTCTGTGACATAGGCTTAGTGAATGGATCAGCTAGATTTTCAGCTGATGCTATTTTCTGTATGGTTACATTGCCTCGTTCAACTATTTCTCTGATAATGTGGTAGCGCCCTTCTATGTGTTTGGATTTATGGTGAGACCGGGGTTCCTTAGCCTGTGTGACTGCTCCATTATTGTCACAGTGCAGTGGAACTGCTAAGTCAATGGAAGGAACTACTGCAAGTTTTATCACGAACTTCTTTATCGAAATAGCTTCCTTTGCAAAGATCCGATGCAAAGAATATACTCACCTCGGTAGTGGAATCTGCATCGTACTGCTTTGGAACTCTTCCAACTGACTGCACCTCCATTACAAATGAACACATACCCAGAGGTAGACTTTCTATCATCAATATCTGATTGGAAATCAGAATCAGTATAACCATCCAATTGCAAGTCTCCACCTCCATATATCAAGAATAAATCCTTAGTTCTTCTCAAGTATTTAAGGATATTCTTGACAGCTATCCAGTGTTCCAAACCTCAATTGGATTGATACTTGCTAGTCAAACTAACAGCATATGCGATATCTAGCCTAGTACACAACATTGCATATATTAAACTTCCAATAACAGAAGCATATGGAATCCTGACCATTTTATCTCTTTCTTCAGGTGTCTGTGGAGACATCTCTTTAGAAAGGTGGATACCATGTCTCACTGGCAACAATCCTCTCCTGGAATCAAGCATGTTAAACCTCTTTAACACCTTTTCCAAGTATAAACTTTGGGATAAACCAATTATTCTTTTCGCTCTATCTCTATAGATGCGAATCCCAAGAATATGGGTTACCTCCCCTAAGTCTTTCATGGAGAATGTATTTGATAACCATACCTTTACAGTTGTCAACATACTTGTGTCATTACCCATCAATAGTATGTCATCCACATATAAGAAAAGGAAAGTGATAGCACTGTCACTAACCTTCTTATATACATATGGCTCATCCTCATTTTTGATAAAACCAATGGCTTCATTAAAACGGATGTTCCAACTCCTCGAAGCTTGCTTCAACCCATAAATGGATCGCTTTAGCTTGCATACCTTGGAACCATCTTGGGATTCAAAACCCCTAGGTTGTTCCATGAAAATGTTTTCTTCAATGTATCCAATGAGAAAAGCTGTTTTGACATCCATCTGCCAAATCTCATAATCATAGTATGCAGCTATGAAGGAACCGAAGCGCGAAAAATACAAGTTTATACCATTGAATTCAAAAATTTTCACCTAGGGTCACATGCATCATGCAAGATTTATTTTTATCTATTTGATTTTAATGATAAACAACATATTAAAACTCTTTTAATATGTTTTTGGATCTTTATTTTCCATTTAAGATTTTAAAATTAATCAGATTAATTTTAGAACCCTAGATTAAATCAAGAACGATTGCACTAACCTCTTGATGCACTGCAGCATGTCTGCGCGTTTGAGATTCATCTTCAGGACACTAGATGTTGTCCCTCTAGCTTGTCCACACCAAGAACACCTATGGCAGCCCTTGAACAGCTTCTAAAGCTTTTTCTATTAATTAGAAATTTAAGTTCTGCCTTTTAAGAGATTAGAGATGTAAACAGGACACTAGAAACAATTTCTAGTGTTCTTAATTCAAGAGATTGATGGCTAATCTCTTTGAATTGATTAGAAATGAAGAAGAATAGATGAAAAGCCTCAAAGTGGCGTGACAAAGGAGAGGAGTGGCTGCTGGTTGTTTTTCTTTTCATAACAACACTTAAATAGCTAGGTTACCACATTAAACCCTTACCACGTGTCACCCTTTGATTAGCTCTTGGTTTAAGTGACCCAATCACATTGTGCCAAGTGTCAAACCTATATTTAATCTTGATTTTAATCATCTTATATGATTAAAAAACATTTGGCAAGCTTATGTGTAATACCATGTGTCACCATCTCATGGTGCCACGTGTCACACTGTGAAATGACCAAAATGCCCCTGTGTCTTAATTTTGAGTTCTTAACCAAAAATAATTATTTTTTTTCTTCTAATTAATTTATATCAAATATAAATTAATTAATTAATCTCTATTAATTAATTTCTCATTAATTAAATTCATATTTAAACACTTTAAATATAAATTTAACTTATACTATACATCCAATAATCTAGATTTGGTTTCAAGTCATGCTAGGGACTTTGCAATTTAATTGCAAACCAAACCTATTTAATTAATCAATTAAACTCTTTAATTAATTAATTAAATCATATTTAAATAGGTGATAACTTGTGTATGTGTGTGACTTACTAGGCTCATCACTAATTGGCAATGAGACATGATATCAACTCTTAATATCATCAGAACTCTTTCTTACCATAAATGATTTCTCTAAATCATTTTATGAACCTCATAGACCATGGTTAACATCTAGCATAGTATACCATGGCCACCCAATTAGTAATAAGGTTTACCTTAAATGAACCTATAATCATATGTTACCATGCACTAGAATCTCTGTGTTACAAAATCACAACTCAAGCTGGAGTCATGGTTTATGTCAAACTCCATTTGCTATGAATATTATGTTCTCTTTTAATTCCAGTTCTTGATTAAAAGATTTTCTCATCAGAAACTCTTTTCTGAATAAATCTATCTGTCCTGGCTAGGAACTTGAAACATCAAGAACAATTAAATGAACATAGGATTTTATCTCTATTTACTTAGAGGAACAGATTTCATCTTGATCAACACCTACCTCCATATATAACTAGTAGGAGCCAACACATGCCCATATACCCATACACGGTACAAGTATGAAAGCGATTATCAAACTCAAACTACCTATATACAAGATAACTGTGCTATCTCAGTCTAAAGATTATATGCATCGATATGATTTATGACAAAACATTGACAAGAGTAAACTCCATGTGCTTGTCATAAGTGTCACTTAGTTCGGCCTACTTATCATTTATATGTGCCTATCATGTTTGTTATATGGCATGAGACTCGCCATTCCATCTTATTTATATCTCATATAAATAACTTGGGAACAAACATGAATACAATCTTTCTGGATAAGTCATGTCCTTATTATGAAGTATCATCGATTGTGAACCTATTTATGATACTTTGTGCTAGAAATATTGTCACTCATATTCTTAACAACTTAAGAATAATATTTCTAATAAAATATCAATGGACATTTTCTATTACACATAAATATCTTATGTAAACGGAAAAGTGGAAATGCCTTTTATTAATAAAACATGTACAAGATACATACTAAATGATATGCTCTAGGGCATACTACTAACAATCACCCACTAGCACTAGAGCCATTCATTACAATATCTTAGACCTATCTTCTCAAGATGTCGGTCTAACTGAGTCTGTGACATAAGATTAGTGAATGGATCAGCTGGATTTTTCAGCTGATGTTATTTTTCTGCATGGCTATATTGCCTTACCCAACTATATCTCTGATAATGTGGTAGTGCCTTTCTATGAGTTTGGATTTTGGGTGAGACCTTAGTTCCTTAGCCTGTATGACTGCTCCATTGTTGTCACAGTGTAGTGGAACTGTTGACTCAATGGAAGGAACTACTGTAAGTTCTATCACGAACTTTTTTATCCAAGCAGCTTCCTTTGCAAAGAATATACTCACTCTGTAGTGGAATCTGCAATGTGCTCTGCTTGGAACTCTTCCAACCGATCGCACCTCCATTACAAATGAACACATATCCAGAGGTAGACTTTCTATCATCGATATCTAATTGGAAATCAGAATCAGTATAACCATCCAATTGCAAGTCTCCACCTCCATAAATCAAGAATAAATCCTTAGTTCTTCTCAAGTACTTAAGGATATTCTTGACAGCTATCCAGTATTCCAAATTTGGATTGGATTGATACCTGCTAGTCAAACTAACAGCATATGCGATATCTGGCCTAGTACACAACACTGCATACATTAAACTTCCAATAGCCGAAGCATATGGAATCCTAGTCATCTTATCTCTTTCTTCAGGTGTCTTTGGAGACATCTCTTTAGAAAGATGGATACCATGTCTCATTGGTAACAATCCTCTCTTGGAATTAAGCATGTTAAACCTCTTTAACACCTTTTCTAAGTATAGACTTTGGGATAAACCAATTATTCTTTTCGCTCTATCTCTATAGATGCGAATCCCAAGAATATAGGTTGCCTCCCCTAAGTCTTTCATGGAGAATGTATTTGACAACCATACCTTAATAGTCGTCAACATACCTGTGTCATTACCCATCAACAGTATGTCATCCACATATAAGACAAGGAAAGTGATAGCACTGTCACTAACCTTCTTATATACACATGGCTCATCCTCATTTTTGATAAAACCAAAGGATTTAATGGCTTCATCAAAACGGATGTTCCAACTCCTCGAAGCTTGTTTCAACCCATAAATGGATCGCTTTAGCTTGCATACCTTGGAACCATCATGGGATTCAAAACCCCTAGGTTGTTCCATGAAAATGTTTTCTTCAATGTATCCATTGAGAAAAGCTGTTTTGACATCCATCTGCCAAATCTCATAATCATAGTATGCAGCTATTGCTAATAAAATCCTAATTGATTTAAGCATGGCAACAAAGTAGAAAGTCTCCTCATAGTCGATTCCTTGCCTTTGGCAAAACCCTTTCGCTACTAGCCTTGCCTTATAGGTCTCTACCTTTCCATCAGAACCAATTTTCTTCTTGAAAACCCATTTGTTCCTTATAGGTACAATACCTTCAGGTGGGTCAACAATATCCCAAACTTGATTCTTATACATGGAATCAATCTCGGATTTCATAGCACCAATCCATTTTGAAGATTCTATATCTGATATAGCTTCTTCATAGGTAAGTGGATCATCTCCATGATCTACTTCTTCATGAGTAGACAACTCTTGTTCTTCTTCATGAAGAAAACCATATCTCACTGGTGGGTGAGATACCCTGGTTGTTCTACGAGGAACAGCTGTAGATGTTTCATCAATGGGTATAGGTTGACTAGATGGATCTATATCCATCTAATCTGTTGGTTGGTCAGAATTCTCCAATTCTAACTCTATTTGCCTTCCTTTGCCTCCATTTTGAACAAATTGTTGTTCAAGAAATGTGGCATCTCTACTTTGAAGGAACGGAAGCGTGAAAAACACAAGTTTATACCATTGAATTCAAAAATTTTCACCTAGGGTCACATGCATCATGCAAGATTTATTTTTATCTATTTGATTTCAATGATAAACAACATATTAAAACTCTTTTAATATGTTTTTGGATCTGTATTTTCCATTTAAGATTTTAAAATTAATCAGATTAATTTTAGAACCCTAGATTAAATCAAGAATGATTACACTAACCTCTTGATGCAATCGCAGGTGTTCTGCGCTTTGAGATTCGCCTTGTGACACCAGATGTTGTCCCTCTAGCTTGTCCACACCAAGAACACCTATGGAAGTCCTTGAACAGCTTCTAAAGCCTTTTCTATTAATTAGAAATTCAAGTTCTGCCTTTTAAGAGATTAGAGATGTAAACAGGACACTAGAAACAATTTCTAGTGTTCTTAATTCAAGAGATTGATGGCTAATCTCTTTGAATTGATGAGAGATGAAGAAGAATAGAGGGAGGGCTGCAAAATGGCATGACAAAGGAGTGTGGCTGCTGGTTGTTATTTTATTTTCTCATAACAACACTTAAATAGCTAGGTTAACACATTAAACCCTTGCCACATGTCACCCTTTGATTAGCTCTAGGTTTAAGTGACCCAATCATATTGTGCCAAGTATCAAACCTATATTTAATCTTGATTTTAATCATCTTACATGATTAAAAAAACATTTAGCAAGCTTATGTGTTATGCCATGTGTCACCATCTCATGGTGCCATGTGTCACACTGTAAAATGACCAAAATGCCCCTGTGTCTTAATTTTGAGTTCTCAACCCAAAATAATTATTTTTCTTCTTCTAATTAATTTATATCAAATATAAATTAATTAATTAATCTCTATTAATTTATTTCTCATCAATTAAATTCATATTTAAACACTTTAAATATAAATTTAATTTATACTACACATCCAATAATCTAGATTTGGTTTCAAGTCATGCTAGGGACTTTGCAATTTAATTGCAAACCAAACCTATTTAATTAATCAATTAAACTCTTTAATTAATTAATTAAATCATATTTAATTAGGTGATAACTTGTGTATGTGTGTGACTTACTAGGCTCATCACTAATTGGCAATGAGACATGATATCAACTCTTAATATCATCAGAACTCTTTCTTATCATAAATGATTTCTCTAAATCATTTTATGAACCTCATAGACCATGGTTAACGCCTAGCATAGCATGCCATGGCCACCCAATTAGTAATAAGGTTTACCTTAAATGAACCTATAATCATATGTTACCATGCACTAGAATCTCTTTGTTACAAAATCCCAACTCAAGCTGGAGTCATGGTTTATGTCAAACTCCATTTGCTATGAATAGTATGTTCTCTTTTAATTCCAGTTCTTGATTAAAAGATTTTCTCATCGAAACTCTTTTACGAATAAATCTATCTGTCTAGCTGGAACTTGAAACATCAAGAACAATTAAATGAACATAGGATTTTATCTCTATTTACTTAGAGGAACAGATTCCATCTTGATCAACACCTACCTCCATATATAACTAGTAGGAGCCAACACATGCCCATATACCCATACACAGTACAAGTATGAAAGCAGTATCAAACTCAAACTACCTATATACAAGATAACTATGCTATCTCAGGTCTAAAGATTATATGCACTGATATGATTTATGACAAAACATTGACAAGAGTAAACTCCATGTGCTTGTCATAAGTGTCACTGGTTCGGCCTACTTATCATTTATAAGTGCCTATCATGTTTGTTATATGGCATGAGACTCACCATTCCATCTTATTTATATCTCATATAAATAACTTGGGAACAAACATGAATACAATCTTTCTGGATAAGTCATGTCCTTATTATGAAGTATCCTCGATTGTGAACCTATTTATGATACTCCGTGCTAGAAATATTGTCACTCATATTCTTAACAACTTAAGAATAATATTTCTAACAAAATATCAATGGACCTTTTCTATTACACATAAATATATTATGTAAACGGAAAAGTGGAAATGCCTTTTATTAATAAAAATATGTACTAGATACATACTAAATGATATGCTCTATGGCATACTACTAACATACTTATCACAACCTTTTGTGAAGTAGGCAAATGAAAATAATATCCAAAACTATCTTTTGGATATCCAACAAATCCACCTTTTTTTGATCTGGTCTCCAATTTATCAATGTTCAGCTTTTTGATATAAGTTGGACAACCATAAATCTTAACATGCTTAAGATTTGGTTTTCTTCCATGCCATATCTCATAAGGTGTGGAAGAAACTAATTTTGATGGAATCCTATTCAGAATATACAAAGCTGATTCTAATGCAAATCCCCAAAAGAAGATTGGCATATCATATAGCTCATCATACTACGTACCATATCCAATAGGATACGATTTCTCCTTTCAGATACACCATTCAGTTGTGGCGTTCCTGGAGGAGTCAGCTGAGAAACAATGCCATGCTCTCTCAAGTATTCATCAAATTAAGTACTCAAATATTCACCTGCACGATCTGATCGAAGAGTTTTAATACTCTTTCCTGTTTGATTTTCTACTTCAGATTTAAATTCTTTAAACTTTTCAAAAGATTCATGTTTGTATTTCATCAAATACAAATACCCAAACCTTGATTTATCATTAGTAAAGGTAATAAAATAATGAAAACCCCTTCTAGCCATTTCTTTAAATGGACCACACACATCACTATGTATTAGCTCCAAAATATTTTTAGCTCTTAGCCCTTGTCCAACAAAGGGTGATCTAGTCATTTTGCCCTGAAGGCAAGATTCACAAGTTGGAGTAGGCTCAGAGCCCAATGAGAATAGAATCCCCATTTTCTCCAGTTTTGCAATCCTATCTTCTGCAACATGACATAACCTTAAGTGCTAAATATATTTTGAACTTGAGTTGGTTTTCACCATGGCATTGCATTCATTTAGATTGCTATACTCTGGCCAGTGGAAACACTTTCTTACTGGCAATGGAAACACTTTCCTGTTGGCAATGGAAACACTTTCCTGTTGGCAGTGGAAACAATTTCCTTTGCCTTTGTTAGCTTTGGTCTTCCCTTTCTGTTTAGCTATTTTCTTGGAAGGACCAGGAATCTGAAGTTTCTTTTTCTTATTGCCCTTCTTCTTGTTAGACTTTCCAGCAAAAGAAGATGCAATTAAAGCTACCTCTTTTCCCTTAATGCCCGGCATATTCTTTTGTGCAATAACGAGCATGTTGAGTAAACCAGCTAAGGTGCATTCCTATTTAGTCATATGGAAATTTGTCACAAAGTTCCCAAAAGACTCAGGAAGGGACTGAAGGATCAAATCCGTTTGTAGTTGGAAATCCATGTTGAAGTCAAGATGTTCCAACTGCTCAATCAGCCGAATCATCTTGTGGACATGATCCTCAACATTCTCTCCCTCAGACATCCTCATACGGAATAGCTATCTAGATATCTCATACCTAGCATTCCTGCTGTGCTCACCATACAACTCTTATAGGTGAATGAGGATCTCACTCGCACTCTGCATGTTCTCATGTTGCTTCTGTAACTCATTACTCATGGAAGCAAGCATGTAACACTTAGCTCTCATATCATGCTCCTTCCACTTGTCCAAAGTTTCATGTTCCTCTTGTGTGGCCTCTGGAGGTAAGGGACCAGGAACATTTGAATCTAGAACATATCCTATATGTTCAAGGTTCAGACAAGTTTCAAATTTCTTAGCCAATCGATGTGATTAGGTCCTGTCAACCTATTGTGATCAAGTATGCTTGCAAGGATATTGGATGGTGGTGGTTGTTTTGTGCTCATTTTTATCAAAAAATTAACTGCAGAAAATAACCAGATTAATTAGTAAATGTATCATGTAATTAACCAAAATGATTATGGTCTTTTAATCAAATTGGTCCTCCCACTAACATAGAGAATCCTACACTTCTAAAGTAGAAAACGGAAATCCTAGTTGGATGGATTTCTAATGGGTGATTGAATTCTTATAATTCTATTGATCATCCTCAGGTACATCAATTATTGGAATTACAATAAACTATAAGTGAGCAACTCCTTGCCCATCACATCTCATGTGAGGTTCAATCCTTTACCTAGCCCCTAATGCTCAAAATCTCAGGTACATCCATTATTGACTTATCTTGCATTAGTTAAGTTGATCCCATTGAGCTAGTAATTATGCAAATAATTTTAATGTCCTCAGGTACATCCAATATTGGTCACAAAACCATTTACATATTTACAACATCTCATGCTTGACAATTATTCTTAAGAAAATCTCTTAAATTAATTGCATCTTATGAAACTATTTAAAATTTCTTAAAATAATTGCCCCAATGGAGGGCCTATGTTATAATTACTTTAATTATAGCATTTCTAACTTAATCATTTGTTTGGAAGATTTTGTGGTCATTCTAATTACTATTAAGGTCTCACTTTGCACATTATCCATTTAGCATGCATATATCATATAATAGCATACATTCCCATACATCTCATGCATTCATGGATAAGTAATAAATATGGTATGATCATGGACTTTCTAAGGGATTCAATTCTGAGCCACCAAGAATTGAATCAGGGCAATCCTAGGTGCATTTCATTCATTCATTCATTTTACAAGAGTTGCTGAAGGAGTACATAATCAACACTTGATCTTGAATTCCTTCCACTGGTCCCACCAATGCTCTTGACCTCCTTGAACTTCTTGCAATCCAATATTACATGGTAATCCTTGCATCTGGCGAATTTACAAGAACTTAAATAAATGAAATTACAACACAAAAATTATTACAAACTTAATAATACATGCCCAAAATAAATTAAAATAAATTAATTAATTTACAATCCCAAAGAAACATAAAAGAAATAAATCCAATCACATTGGTCTTTTATAGTCCATGATCATCCATCATGCATATCACTATTGAACAATTAAATAAAAAATACATACTTAAATTAAATTGAATATCTCATATTCAACTTAAAAATCCAGATTTGAATATGATTCAAATAAATTTAAAAATTCAGATTTGAATCTCATTCAAACAAATTTAAAAATTCAGATTTGAATCACATTCAAACAACTTTAAAATTCTAATTTGAATCATAATTTAATTGTGTGATTAAAATTCTAATTAAACAATTTAATTAGACATAGGATTAGTTTTTAGATCATACAACAATTGTAAATTAAAAAGCAAACCTTACGCCACCTTGAAGAACCATTGTTGCTGCCACCAATGGCGGCTTCACCATGTGTGCCACCACACATCCATTGCAACCAGCAATGGATCAATCATCTCATGATCAAATCACAAAATTAAATCATATAATCAACAATCTAAATGGAAAATATAGTGGCTCTGATACCAATTGAAGGAACCGAAGCGCAAAAAATACAAGTTTATACCATTGAATTCAAAAATTTTCACCTAGGGTCACATGCATCATGCAAGATTTATTTTTATCTATTTGATTTCAATGATAAACAACATAGTAAAACTTTTTTAATATGTTTTTGGATCTGTATTTACCATTTAAGATTTTAAAATTAATCAGATTAATTTTAGAATCCTAGATTAAATCAAGAATGATTACACTAACCTCTTGATGCACTGCAGCGTGTCTGCGCGTTTGAGATTCATCTTCAGGACACCAGATATTGTCCCTTTAGCTTGTCCACACCAAGAACACCTATGGCATCCCTTGAACAACTTCTAAAGCTTTTTCTATTAATTAGAAATTCAAGTTCTGCCTTTTAAGAGACTAGAGATGTAAATAGGACACTAGAAACAATTTCTAGTGTTCTTAATTCAAGAGATTGATGGCTAATCTCTTTGAATTGATGAGAGATGAAGAAGAATAGATGGAAAGCCTCAAAGTGGCATGACAAAGGAGAGGAGTGGCTGCTGGTTGTTTTTCTTTTCATAACAACACTTAAATAGCTAGGTTAACACATTAAACCCTTGCCACATGTCACCCTTTGATTAGCTCTAGGTTTAAGTGACCCAATCACATTGTGCCAAGTGTCAAACCTATATTTAATCTTGATTTTAATCATTTTACATGATTAAAAAACATTTGGCAAGCTTATGTGTAATCCCATGTGTCACCATCTCATGGTGCCACGTGTCACACTGTGAAATGACCAAAATGCCCCTGCGTCTTAATTTTGAGTTCTTAACAAAAAATAATTATTTTTTTTCTTCTAATTAATTTATATCAAATATAAATTAATTAATTAATCTCAATTAATTAATTTCTCATTAATTAAATTCATATTTAAACACTTTAAATATAAATTTAACTTATACTATACATCCAATAATCTAGATTTGGTTTCAAGTCATGCTAGGGACTTTGCAATTTAATTGCAAACCAAACCTATTTAATTAATCAATTAAACTCTTTAATTAATTAATTAAATCATATTTAAATAGGTGATAACTTGTGTATGTGTGAGACTTACTAGGCTCAATACTAATTGGCAATGAGACATGATATCAACTCTTAATATCATCAGAACTCTTTCATACCATAAATGATTTCTCTAAATCATTTTATGAACCTCTTAGACCATGATTAATACCTAGCATAGCATGCCATGGCTACCCAATTAGTAATAAGGTTTACCTTAAATGAACCTATAATCATATGTTACCATGCACTAGAATCTCTCATTACAAAATCCCAACTCAAGCCGAGTCATGGTTTATGTCAAACTCCATTTGCCATGAATATTATGTTCTCTCTTTTAATTCCAGTTCTTGATTAAAAAGATTTTCTCATCAGAAACTCTTTCTAAATAAATCTATCTGTCTTGGCCAGGAACTTGAAATATCAACAACAATTAAATGAACATAGGATTTTATCTCTATTTACTTAGAGGAATAGATTCCATCTTGATCAACACCTACCTCCATATATAACTAGTAGGAGCCAACACATGCCCATATACCCATACACAGTACATGTATGAAAGCAGTATCAAACTCAAACTACCTATATACAAGATAACTGTGCTATCTCAGGTCTAAAGATTATATGCACTGATATGATTTATGACAAAACATTGACAAGAGTAAACTCCATGTGCTTGTCATAAGTGTCACTAGTTCGGCCTACTTATCATTTATAAGTGCCTATCATGTTTGTTATATGGCATGAGACTCACCATTCCATCTTATTTATATCTCATATAAATAACTTGGGAAAAAACATGAATACAATCTTTCTGGATAAGTCATGTCCTTATTATGAAGTATCCTCGATTGTGAACCTGTTTATGATACCTTGTGCTAGAAATATTGTCACTCATATTCTTAACAACTCAAGAATAATATTTCTAACAAAATATCAATGGACCTTTTCTATTACACATAAATATCTTATACAAACGGAAAAGTGGAAATGCCTTTTATTAATAAAACATGTATAAGATACATACTAAATGATATGCTCTAGGGCATACTACTAACAAGCTATTGCTAATAGAATCCTAATTGATTTAAGCATGGCAACAGGCGAGAAAGTCTCCTCATAATCGATTCCTTGCCTTTAGCGAAACCCTTTCACTACTACCTTGCCTTATAGGTCTCTACCTTTTCATCAAAACCAATTTTCTTCTTGAAAACCCATTTGTTCCCTATAGATACAATACCTTCAGGTGGGTTAACAAGATCCCAAACTTGATTCTTATACATGGAATCAATCTCAGATTTTGATAGCATCAATCCATTTTGAAAAGTCTATATCTGTTATAGCTTCTTCATAGGTAAGTGGATCATTTTCATGATCTACTTCTTCATGAGTAGACAACTCTTATTCTTCTTCATGAAGGAAACCATATCTCACTGGTGGGTGAGATACCCAGGCTGTTCTATGAGGAATAGCTGTAGATGTTTCATTAATGGGTGTAGGTTGACTAGATGGATCTATATCCATTTGATCTATTGGTTGGTCAGAATTCTCCAATTCTAACTCTATTTGCCTTCCTTTGCCTCCTTCTTGAACAAACTGTTGTTCAAAAAATGTGGCATCTCTACTTATCACAATCTTTTATGAAGTAGGCAAATAAAAATAATATCCAAAACTATCTTTTGGATATCCAACAGATTGACCTTTTTCTGATCTGGTCTCCAATTTATCAGTGTTCAGCTTTTTGATATAAACTGGACAACCCCAAATCTTAACATGCTTAAGACTTGGTTTTCTTCCATGCCATATCTCATAAGGTGTGGAAGAAACTGATTTTGATGGAATCCTATTCAGAATATACAAACAGATTCTAGTGTAAATCCCCAAAAAGAGATTGGCATATCAGTATAGCTCATCATACTATGTACCATATCCAATAGGGTACGATTTCTCCTTTCAGATACACCATTCAGCTGTGGCGTTCCTGGAGGAGTCAGCTGGGAAACAATGCCATGCTCTCTCAAGTATTCATCAAATTCAGTACTCAAATATTCACCTCCATAATCTGATTGAAGAGCTTTAATACTCTTTCCTGTTTGATTTTCTACTTCAGATTTAAATTCTTTGAACTTTTCAAAGGATTCATGTTTGTATTTCATCAAATACAAATATCCAAATCTTGATTTATCATCAGTAAAGGTAATAAAATAATGAAAGCCCCCTCTAGCCATTTCTTTAAATGGACCACATACATCAATATGTATTAGCTCCAAAATATTTTCAGCTCTTAGCCCTTGTCCAACAAAGGGTGATCTAGTCATTTTGCCCTGAAGGCAAGATTCACAAGTTAGAGTAGGCTCAGAGCCCAATGAGGATAGAATCTCCATTTTCTCCAGTTTTGCAATCCTGTCTTCTGCAACATGACATAACCTTAAGTGCCAAATATATTTTGAACTTAAGTTGGTTTTCACCGTGGCATTGCATTCTTTTAGATCACTTGCATTCAATTTGTGTTTGTCATTATTATCGAAATAATAAAGACCATCATTCATATAACCCGAACCAACATATTTATTTCCAAAATAAATATTACAAGCATCATCTGTGAATTGAAATTCATAGCCATTTCTAGTCAAACTAGATATAGAAAGGATGTTCTTAAAAGCATCAGGTACATATAAAATATTATCCAAACACAAAACATGTCCAAACATGTAAAAAGATTTAGATCCTATGGCTAAAGCTTCAACAGTTGAGCCATTACCAATCCGGACTCTAACATCTTGAGAACGCAAGCTGCTACTATTTGCTAGTTCCTGCATATCATTAGAAATGTGAGAACTGGCACCAGTATCTAAAACCCAAGCTGTAGATGAACTATGAGTATCATCAGAATCTAAATAACAAGATATGGACATACCTTCCGAAGGTGTATCCTTCTTGTCCTTTAGAGAAGCAAGATACTCTGGGCAGTTCCTTTACCAGTGCCCATCCTTTTGGCAGTGGAAACACTTTCCTTTGCCTACATCAGCTTTACTCTTCCTTTTCTGTTTAGCTCTTTTCTTGGAAGGACCAGGAATCTGAGGTTTCTTTTTCTTATTGCCCTTCTTCTTGTTGGACTTTCCAGTAGAAGAAGATGCAATCAAAGCTACCTTTTTTCCTTTATTGCCCGGCATATTCTTTTGGGCAATAACCAGCATGTTGAGTAAACCAGCTAAGGTGCATTCCTATTTAGTCATATGGAAATTTGTCACAAAATTCCCAAAAAAACTCAGGAAGGGACTGAAGGATCAAATCTGTCTGTAGTTGGAAATCCATGTTGAAGTTAAGATGTTCCAACTGCTCAATCAGCCAAATCATCTTGTGGACATGATCCCCAACATTCTGTCCCTCAGACATCTTCATGCGGAACAGCTGCCTAGATATCTCATACCTAGCATTCCTGCTGTGCTCACCATACAACTCTTGTAGGTGAAGGAGGATCTCACTTGCACTCTGCATGTTCTCATGTTGCTTCTGTAACTCATCACTCATGGAAGCAAGCATGTAACATTTAGCTCTCATAACATGCTCCTTCCACTTGTTCAAAGTTTCATGTTCCTCTCGTGTGGCCTCTGGAGGTAAGGGACCAGGAACATTTGAGTCTAGAACATATCCTGTATGTTCAAGGTTCAGGACAAGTTTCAAATTTTTTAGCCAATCAGATAGATTAGGTCCTGTCAACCTATTGCGATCAAGTATGCTTGCAAAGATATTGGATGGTGGTGGTTGTTCTGTGTTCATTATTATCAGAAAAAATTAATCAGAAAATATGATTAATTAGTAAATGTATCAAGTAATTAACCAAAATGATTATGGTCTTTTAATCAAATTGGTCCTCCCACTAACTTAGCGAATCCTACACTTCCAAAGTAGAAAACGAAAATCTTAGTTGGATGGATTTCTAGTGGGTGATTGAATTCTTATAATTCTATTGATCATCCTCAGGTACATCCGTTATTGGAATTACAATAAACTATAAGTGAGCAACTCCTTGCCCATCACATCTCATGTGAGGTTCAATCCTTTACCTAGCCCCACATGCTCAAAATCTCAAGTACATCCATTATTGACTTATCTTGCATTAGTTAAGTTGATCCCGTTGAGCTAGTAATTATGCAAATAATTTTAGTGTCCTCAGGTACATCCATTATTGGCCACCAAAACATTTACATATTTACAACATCTCATGCTTAAAATTATTCTTAAGAAAATCTCTTAAATTAATTGCATCTTATGCAAATATTTAAAATTTCTTAAAATAATTGCCCCAATGGAGGGCCTATGTTATAATTACTTTAATTATAACATTTCCAACTTAATCATTTGTTTGGAAGATTTATGGTCATTCTAATTACTATTAAGGTCTCACTTTGCACATTATCCATTTAGCATGCATATATCATATAATTGCATACATTCCCATACATCTCATGCATTCATGGATAAGTAGTAAATATGGTATGATCATGGACTTTCTAAGGGATTCAATTCTGAGCCACCAAGAATTGAATCTGGGCATTCCTAGGTGCATTTCATTCATTCATTTTACAAGAGTTGCTGAAGGAGTACATAATCAACACTTGATCTTGAATTCCTCCCACTGGTCCCACCAATGCTCTTGACCTCCTTGAACTTCTTGCAATCCAATTACATAGTAATCCTTGGCATACGAAGGCGAATTTACAAGAACTTAAATAAATGAAATTACAACCCAAAAATTATTACAACCTTAATAATACATGCCCAAAATAAATTAAAATAAATAAATTAATTTACAATCCCAAAGAAACATAAAAGAAATAATCCAATCACATTGGTCTTTTATAGTCCATGATCATCCATCATGCATATCACTATTTAACAATTAAATAAAACATACATACTTAAATTAAATTGAATATCTCATATTCAACTTAAAAATCCAGATTTGAATATGATTCAAATAAATTTAAAAATTCAGATTTGAATCTCATTCAAACAAATTTAAAAATTCAGATTTGAATCACATTCAAACAACTTTAAAAATTCAGATTTGAATCACATTCAAACATTTTTTAAAAAATCAGATTTGAATCACATTCAAACATTTCTTAAAAAATCATATCTGAATATTATTCAATCAACTTTAAAAAATCAGATTTAAATATGATTCAAACAACTTTAAAAATTCAGATTTGAATCACATTCAAACGACTTTTAAAATTCAGATTTGAATCACATTCAAATAATTTTTAAAATTCTGATTTGAATCATAATTTAATTGTGTGATTAAAACTACTAATTAAACACTTTAATTAGTCAAAGAATAGGCCTTAGATCATACAACAATTGCAGAATTAAAAGCCAAACCTTGAACCACCCATGGAAGCCAAACCATGCGCACCATTGATGGTGTTTTTCAAGCATGCCGCCAAAACTCCATTGCAACCAGCAATGGATAAATCATCTCATGATCATAACACACAATTAAATCATATAATCAACAATATAAATGGCAAATATAGTGGCTCTGATACCAATTGAAGGAACAGAAGCGTGAAAAACACAAGTTGATACCATTGAATTCAAAAATTTTCACCTAGGGTCACATGCATCATGCAAGATTTATTTTTATCTATTTGATTTCAATGATAAACAACATATTAAAACTCTTTTAATATGTTTTTGGATCTGTATTTGCCATTTAAGATTTTAAAATTAATCAGATTAATTTTAGAACCCTAGATTAAATCAAGAACGATTACACTAACCTCTTGATGCACTGCAGCGTGTCTGCGCCTTTGAGATTTGTCTTCAGGACACCAAATGTTGTCCCTCTAGCTTGTCCACACCAAGAACACCTATGGCAGCCCTTGAACAGCTTCTAAAGCTTTTTCTATTAATTAGAAATTCAAGTTCTGTTTTTTAAGAGATTAAAGATGTAAACAGGACACTAGAAACAATTTCTAGTGTTCTTAATTCAAGAGATTGATGGCTAATCTCTTTGAATTGATAAGAGATGAAGAAGAATAGATGGAGAGCCTCAAAATGGCGTGACAAAGGAGGAGTGGCTGCTGGTTGCTTTTCTTTTTTTATAACAACACTTATATAGCTAGGTTAACACATTAAACCCTTGCCACATGTCACCCTTTGATTAGCTCTAGGTTTAAGTGACCCAATCACATTGTGCCAAGTGTCAAACCTATATTTAATCTTAATATTAATCATCTTACATGATTAAAAACATTTGGCAAGCTTATGTGTAATCCCATGTGTCACCATCTCATGGTGCCATATGTCTCATTGTGAAATAACCAAAATGCCCCTGTGCCTTAATTTTGAGTTCTCAACCCAAAATAATTATTTTTCTTCTTCTAATCAATTTATATCAAATATGAATTAATTAATTAATCTCTATTAATTAATTTCTCATTAATTAAATTCATATTTAAACACTTTAAATATAAATTAAACTTATACTATACATCCAATAATCTAGATTTGGTTTCAAGTCATGCTAAGGACTTTGCAATCTAATTGCAAACCAAACCTATTTAATTAATCAATTAAACTCTTTAATTAATTAATTAAATCATATTTAATTAGGATATAACTTGTATATGTGTGTGACTTACTAGGCTCATCACTAATTGACAATGAGACATGATATCAACTCTTAATATCATCAGAACTCTTTCTTACCATAAATGATTTCTCTAAATCATTTTATGCACCTCATAGACCATGGTTAGCACCTAGCATAGCATGCCATGGCCACCCAACTAGTAATAAGGTTTACCTTAATGAACTTATAATCATATGTTGCCATGCACTAGAATCTCTCTGTTACAAAATCCCAACTCAAGCTGGAGTCATGGTTTATGTCAAACTCCATTTGCTATGAATATTATATTCTCTTTTAATTCCAGTTCTTGATTAAAAAGATTTTCTCATCGGAAACTCTTTTCTGAATAAATCTATCTGTCCTGGCCAGGAACATGAAACATCAAGAACAATTAAATGAACATAGGATTTTATCTCTATTTACTTAGAGGAACAGATTCCATCTTGACCAACACCTACCTCCATATATAACTAATAGGAGCCAACACATGCCCATATATCCATACATAGTACAAGTATGAAAGCAGTATCAAACTCAAACCACCTATATACAAGATAACTGTGCTATCTCATGTCTAAAGATTATATGCACTGATATGATTTATGACAATACATTGACAAGAGTAAACTCCATGTGCTTGTCATAAGTGTCACTGGTTCGGCCTATTTATCATTTATAAGTGCCTATCATGTTTGTTATATGGCATGAGACTCACCATTCCATCTTATTTATATCTCATATAAATAACTTGGAAACAAACATGAATACAATCTTTCTGGATAAGTCATGTCCTTATTATGAAGTATCCTCGATTGTGAACCTATTTATGATACTTTGTACTAGAAATACTGTCACTCATATTCTTAACAACTTAAGAATAGAATTTCTAATAAAATATCAATGGACCTTTTCTATTACACATAAATATATTATGTAAACGGAAAAGTGGAAATTCCTTTTATTAATAAAATATGTACAAGATACATACTAAATGATATGCTCTAGGGCATACTACTAACATTTACAACATCTCATGCTTAACAATTATTCTTAAGAAAATATCTTAAATTAATTGCATCTTATGCAACTATTTAAAATTTCTTAAAATAATTGCCCCAATGGAGGGCCCATGTTATAATTACTTTAATTATAGCATTTCCAACTTAATCATTTGTTTGGAAGATTTTATGGTCATCTTAATTACTATTAAGGTCTCACTTTGCACATTATCTATTTAGCATGCATATATCATATACTGCATACATTCACATACATCTCATACATTCATGGATAATAAATAAATATGGTATGATCATGGACTTTCTAAGGGATTCAATTTTGAGCCACCAAGCATTGAATCAGGGCATTCTTAGGTGCATTTCATTCATTCTTATTACAAGAGTTACTGAAGGAGTACATAATCAACACTTGATATTGAATTCCTCCTACTGGTCCCACCAATGCTCTTGACCTCTTTGATCTTCTTGCAATCCAATTACATAGTAATCCTTGGTATACCAAGGTGAATTTACAAGAACTTAAATAAATGAAATTACAACCCAAAATTATTACAACCTTAATAATACATACCCAAAATAAATTAAAATAAATTAATTAATTTACAATCCCAAAGAAACATAAAAGAAATAAATCCAATCACATTGGTCTTTTATAGTCCATGATCATCCATCATGCATATCACTATTTAACAATTAAATAAAACATACATACTTAAATTAAATTGAATATCTCATATTCAACTTAAAAATTCAGATTTGAATATGATTCAAACAAATTTAAAAATTCTGATTTGAATCACATTCAAACAACTTTAAAAATTAATATTTGAATCACATTCAAACAATTTTTAAAAATCAGATTTGAATCACATTCAAACAATTTTTAAAAATTCAGATTTGAATATTATTCAAACAACTTTAAAAATTCAGATTTGACTATGATTCAAACAACTTAAAAAATTCAAATTTGAATCACATTCAAACAACTTTTAAAATTCAGATTTGAATCACATTCAAACAATTTTTAAAAATCTGATTTGAATCACAACTTAATTGTGTGATTAAAACTACTAATTAAACACTTTAATTAGTCATAGGATAGGCCTTAGATCATACAACATTTGCAGAATTTAAAACCAAACCTTGCGCCACCCATGAAGCCCAAAGATGGCGCACCATTGATGGTGAGATCAAGCATGCCGCCATAGTTCTTTATCCAATCAGCAATGGATCTATCATCTCATGATTATTCCACACAATTAAATCATATAATCAACAATCTAAATGGCAAATATAGTGGCTCTGATACCAATTGAAGGAGCGGAAGCATGAAAAACACAAGTTTATATCATTGAATTAAAAAATTATCACCTAGGGTCACATGCATCATGCAAGATTTATTTTTATCTATTTTATTTCAATGATAAACAATAGATTAAAACTCTTTTAATATGTTTTTGAATCTGTATTTGCCATTTAAGATTTTAGAATTAATCAGATCAATTTTTAGAACCCTAGATTAGATCAAGAACAAATACACTAACCTCTTGATGCAGTGCAGCGTATTTGTACCATGGGGATGCATCTTTAGGACACCAGATGTTGTCCCTCTAGCTTGTCCACACTAAGATCACCTATGGCAGCCCTTGAAAAGCTTCTAAAGCTTTTTCTAAGAATTAAAAAATCAAGTTTTTCCTTTTAAGAGATTACAGATGTAAACAGAACACTAGAAATGATTTCTAATATTTTTAATTCAAGAGATTATTTGCTAATCTCTTGGAATAGATGAGAGATGAAGAAGAAGAGAAGGGAGAGGAGCCTTTGGGTGGCGGCACAAAGAGAGGCAGCAGCTTGTGTTATTTGTTCTTTCATAACAACACTTATATAGTTAGGTCATCACTTAAAACCCTTGCCACATGTCACCTTTTGATTGGTTCTGGGTTTAATTGACCCAATCCCATTGTGCTAAGTGTCAAACCTTATTTAATCTTAATTTTAATTATCTTACATGATTAAAAGACATTTGGCAAGCTTATGTGAAGTACCATGTGTTACCATCTCATGGTGCCACATGTCACCCTGTGAAATGACCAAAATGCCCCTATGTCTTAATTTTGAGTTCTCAATCCAAAATAATTATTTCTCTTCTTCTAATCAATTTATTTCAAATATAAATCAATTAATTAATCTTTATTAATTAATTTCTCATTAATTAAATTCATATTTAAACACTTTAAATATAAATTTAACTTATACTATACATCCAATAATCTAGATTTGGTTTCAAGTCATGCTAGGGACTTTGCAATCTAATTGCAAACCAAACCTATTTAATTAATCAATTAAACTCTTTAATTAATTAATTAAATCATATTTAATTAATTTGGTGATTACTTGTGTATGTGTGTGACTTACTAGGCTCATCACTAATTGGCAATGAGACATGATATCAACTGTTAACATCATCAGAACTCTTTCTTACCATAAATGATTTCTCTAAATCATTTTATGCACCTCATAGACCATGGTTAACACCTAGCATAGCATACCATGGCCACCCAATCAATAATAAGGTTTACCTTAAATGAACCTATAATCATATGTTACCATGCACTTGAATCTTTCTGTTACAAAATTCCAATTCAAGCTGGAGTCATGGTTTATGTCAAACCCCATTTGCTATGAATATTATGTTCTCTTTTAATTCCAATTCTTGATTAAAAAGATTTTCTCATCACAAACTCTTTTCTGATTAAATCTATCTATCCTGGCCAGGAACTTGAAACATCAAGAATAATTAAATGAACATAGGATTTTATCTCTATTTACTTAGAGGAACAGATTCCATCTTGATCAACACCTACCTCCATATATAACTAGTAGGGGCCAACACATGCCCATATACCCATACATAGTGCAAGTATGAAAGCAGTATCAAACTCAAACCACGTATATACAAGATAACTGTGCTATCTCAGGTCTAAAGATTATATGCATTGATATGATTTATGACAATACATTGACAAGAGTAAACTCCATGTGCTTGTTATAAGTGTCACTGGTTCGACCTACTTATCATCTATAAGTGCCTATCATGTTTGTTATATGCCATGAGACTCATCATTCCATCTTATTTATATCTCATATAAATAACTTGGGAACAAACATGAATATAATCTTTATGGATAAGTCATGTACTTATTGTGAAGTATCCTCGATTGTGAACCTATTTATGATACTTTGTACTAGAAATACTGTCACTCATATTCTTAACAAGTTAAGAATAGAATTTCTAATAAAATATCAATGGACCTTTTCTATTACACATAAATATATTATGTACATGAAAAAGTGAAAATGCCTTTTATTAATAAAAGCATGTATAAGATACATACTAAATGATATGCTCTAGGGCATACTACTAACACTTAGGACCCCAAATGTTGTCCCTCTAGCTTGTCCACACCAAGATCACCAATGGGTAGCCCCCAATCTTGCTTCTTAAGCCTTGCCAACCAATTATAAATTGGGTTTTTGCCTTTAGAGAGGTTGTAGATGTGTATAGGACACTAGAAACAATTTCTAGCAATTTTAATTCAAAGAAATTTGGGCAATTCTCTCTGAATTGATGAGAAAAGATGAAGAGTAGAGAGAGCTCCAAAAGTGGCGGCACCTTTGAGACAAAAAAGAAGAGTGTTTTATTTTTCTTTCTTTTCCCTTTTATAATTAAGTCATCACTTAAACCCTTGCCACAAGTCATCACCACATTGCATTTTATTTTTAATTGACTTAATCACATTAAGCCAAGTGTCAAAGCTAGACTTAATCTTGACTTTGATCATCTTACATAATAAGAAGACAAATGACAAGCTTATATGATGCTATGTGTCACCCTGTGAAATGACCAAATTACCCTTATGTTGTAATTTTGAGTTCTCAACCCAAAATCATTATTTCTTCTCTTCTAATCAATTTATATCAAATATAAATTAATTAATTAATCTCCATTAATTAATTTCTCACAATTAAATTCATATTTAAACACTTTAAATATAAATTTAACTTATACTATACATCCAATAACCTAGATTTGGTTTTAAGCCATGCTAGGGACTTTGCAATCTTATTGCAAACCAAACCTATTTAATTAATCAATTAAACTCTTTAATTAATCAATTAAATCACATTTAACTTGGTGATTAACTTGTGTATGTGTGTGACTTACTAGGCTCATCACTAATTGGCAATGAGATATGATATTAACTCTTAATATCATCAGAACTCTTTCTTACCATAAATGATTTCTCTAAATCATTTTAAGCACCTCACAGACCATGGTTAACACCTAACATAGCATGCCATAGCCACCCAATCAGTAATAAGGAATACCTTAAATGAACCTTTAATCATATGTTACCATGCACTAGAATATCTCTGTTACAAAATCCCAATTCGAGCTGGAGTCATGGTTTATGTCAAACCCTATTTGCTATGAATATTATATTCTCTTTTAATTCCAGTTCTTGATTAATTAGATTTTCTTACCAGAAACTCTTTTCTGACTAAATCTATCTGTCCTGGCCAGGAAGTTGAAACATCAAGAATAATAAAATGAACATAAGATTTTGTCCCTATTTACTTAGGGTAACAGATTCTATCTTGATCAACACCTACCTTCATATATAACTAGTAGGAGCCAACACATGCTCATATACCCATACACAGTACAAGTATGAAAGCAGTATTAAACTCAAACCACCTATATACAAGATAACTGTGTTATCTCAGGTCTAAAGATTATATGCACTGATATGATATATGACAATGCATTGACAAGAGTAAACTCCATGTGCTTGTCATATGCGTCATTGGTTCGGCCTACTTATCATGTATAAGTGCCTATCATGTTTGTTATATGGCATGAGACTCACCATTCCATCTTATTTATATGTCATATAAATACCTTGGGAACAAACATGATTACAATCTTTCTGGATAAGTCATGTCCTTATTATGAAGCATCCTCGATTGTGAACCAATTTATGATACTTTGTGCTAGAAATACTGTCACTCATATTCTTAACAAGTTAAGAATAGAATTTTAAACAAAATATCAATGGACCTTTTCTATTACACATAAATATATTATGTAAATGGAAAAGTAAAATTGTCTTTTATTAATAAAATATATACAAGATACATACTAAATGTTATGTTCTAGTACATACTACGAACACAGATTTGATCCTTCAGTCCCTACCTGAGTCATTTGGGAATTTTGTGACAAATTTGCACATGACTAAGTAGGAATACACCTTGACTAGTTTGCTTAACATGCTGGTTATTGCCCGAAAGAATATGCCCGACAAGAAAGGAAAAGAGGTAGCTTTGATTGCATCTTTTTCTACTAGAAAGTCCAAGAAGAAGAAGGGCAATAAGAATAAGAAACCTTAAGTTCCAGGACCTTCCAAGAAGATAGCCAAATAGAAAGGGAAGACCAAAGCTGAAGGAGGCAAAGGAAAGTGTTTCCACTGCCAGAAGGATGGGTACTGGAAAAGGAACTGCCCAGAGTATCTTGCTTCTCTAAAGGACAAGAAGAATACACCTTCAGAAGGTATGTCTATATCTTGTTATTTAGATGCTGATGATGCTCATAATTCATCTACAGCTTGGGTTTTAGATACTGGTGCCAATTCTCACATTTCTTATGATATGCAGGAACTAGCAAACAGTAGCAGCTTGCATGCTAGAGATGTTAGACTCCGGATTGGCGATGGCTCAACTGTTGAAGCTTTAGCCATAGGATCTAAATCTTTTTACATGTGTGGACAAATTTTGTGTTTGAATAATATTTTGTATGTACTTGATGCATTTAAGAACATCATTTCTATATCTAGTTTAACTAGACAAGGTTATGAATTTCAGTTCACAAATGATATTTTTGCAATATTTATTTTCAAAATAAATATGTTGGCTCGGGTTATATACATGATGGTATTTAATATTTGGATAATAATGATAAACACAAATTGAATACAAGCAATCTAAGTGAATGTAATGCCATGATGAAAATCAACTCAAGTTCAAAATATATTTGACACTTAAGATTAGGTCATGTTGCATAAGATAGGATTGCAAAACTAGAGAAAATGGGGATTTTATCCTCGTTGGGTTTTGAACCTACTCCAACTTGTGAATCCTGCCTTCAAGGCAAAATGACTAGATCACCCTTTGTTGAATAAGGACTAAGAGCTCAAAATATTTTAGAGCTAATACATAGTAATGTATGTGGTCCATTTAATGAAATAACTTGTAACACCCTCACTTTAGATAGTCCGTACGTTTTACTGTTCCGATGACCAATGTCTGACCGGAAAACCAAAATGTCTGGAACTATAAATAGACTAGAGTAAGAAGTCATAAATAATTGAAATAATGGTAAGAAAAATTTAGGAAAAATTTTAGAAATAAAATACAATGAAGTTAAATGAGCTGGTGCCCCAGTGATGAGTGACCCTAATGGGAAGTAGCGGTGAAGACAGCTAGTAACTCTAACCCCCAAGGGAATCCTGTGAAATAATTTTTGGAATGTCAGAGAAGAGTTACGGTGCCCTAGGTAGCATTAGAATGCCAAGAAAAGGTTAGGAGAATTTTTAAGATCGGTACAGACGATTTTGGCTCAATAAGCTAAACGGAGGGCATTTTAGTCATTTTGTCTTCAGATATGATTTTTGGCCAACTTGTCCAATTAAATAAATAATTTATATGACATAAAATATGAATAAATATTGCTAAAAATTAATTTGAAAATGGATAGAAAAGAAAAGAAAAGAAAATGCATGAAAACTTGAATTATGACATCATTATGATGTCATTAAAAAGGCTTTCACCAATGGCATTTCAACAAGCACTCTTAAACTAATTAAAAAGGAAAGAAAAGAGGTAAAAATGAAACAAAATTTCTGTTCTTCTTCTTTCATAATTCGGCAGCCTCTCTCTCTTCTCTCTTAACCTCCATTAAAGCTCCTTTGTGAGCTTGATTTCCCCCTTCATCCCACCATAAAATCCTATCATCCCTTCACAAAAATTGGTCATCACCATTAGAGCAATACTTGGGTAAGAAAAAGAAGTGAAAATAAAGGATTTTGCCAAGCTTAGGTTGGCACACAACAAGGTTAGTGTCAATTAATCCTTTAAACTTTGTGTATGCATCATTGGGAGTATGAATTGATCCATTGACTGTATGTGTTTGAAGAATTGAAATGGATGGAGTTAGGGTTTGGGGCACAAATTTGAGATTTACTCATGTATTGGTGAAAGGAAGTTCTAATAGTCAATTAGTGACCATTTGGCTATGTGTGATTAGGAAGTGAAGTGATTTGTGCCATGGGAAGTGAAGTTAGGTATCCTGCCTAGTGTGACCGGCAGGACTGGGTGTGAGTCCAGCAGATTTGGGCAACTATAACTAGAGTTGTGTAGGTTCAATTGGTGCAAGGCTAATTGGACATGAAATTAGATACATAATGGCACAACTTTGATGAAGGAACCCTGGCCAGAAAACCACAGTAGACTGACCTAAAAATTTACCAAATACGTGTTAGTAGTATGCCCTAGAGCATATCATTTAGTATGTATCTTGTATATATTTTATTAATAAAAGGCATTTTCACTTTTCCGTTTACATAATATATTTATGTGTAATAGAAAAGGTCCATTGATATTTTGTTAGAAATATTATTCTTAAGTTGTTAAGAATATGAGTGACAATATTTCTAGCACAAAGTATCATAAACAGGTTCACAATCGAGGATACTTCATAATAAGGACATGACTTATCCAGAAAGATTGTATTCATATTTGTTCCCAAGTTATTTATATGAGATATAAATAAGATGGAATGGTGAGTCTCATGCCATATAACAAACATGATAGGCACTTATAAATGATAAGTAGGTCGAACTTGACACTTATGACAAGCACATGGAGTTTACTCTTGTCAATGTTTTGTCATAAATCATAATGCATATAATCTTTAGACTGAGATAGCACAGCTTATCTTGTATATAGGTAGTTTGAGTTTGATATCGCTTTCATACTTGTACTATGTATGGGTATATGGGCATGTGTTGGCTCCTCGCTAGTTATATATGGAGGTAGGTGTTGATCAAGATGGAATCTGCTCTCTAAGTAAATAGAGTTAAAATCCTATGTTCATTTAATTGTTCTTGATGTTTCAAGTTCCTGCCATGACAGATAGATTTATTCAGAAAAGAGTTTCTGATGAGAAAATCTTTTTAATCAAGAACTGGAATTAAAAGAGAACATAATATTCATAGCAAATGGAGTTTGGCATAAACCATGACTCCAGCTTGACTTGGGATTTTGTAACAGAGAGATTCTAGTGCATGGTAACATATGATTATAGGTTCATTTAAGGTAAATCTTATTACTAATTGGGTGGCCATGGCATGCTATGCTAGGTGTTAACCATGGTCTATGAGGTTCATAAAATGATTTAGAGAAATCATTTATGGTAAGAAAGAGTTCTGATGATATTAAGAGTTGATATTATGTCTCATTGCCAATTAGTGATGAGCCTAGTAAGTCACACACATACACAAGTTATCACCTATTTAAATATGATTTAATTAATTAATTAAAGAGTTTAATTGATTAATTAAATAGATTTGGTTTGCAATAAAATTGCAAAGTCCCTAGCATGACTTGAAACCAAATCTAGATTATTGGATGTGTAGTATAAATTAAATTTATATTTAAAGTGTTTAAATATGAATTTAATTGATGAGAAATTAATTAATAGAGATTAATTAATTAATTTATATTTGATATAAATTAATTAGAAGAAGAAAATAATTATTTTGGGTTAAGAACTCAAAATTAAGACACAGGGGCATTTTGGTCATTTTGTACAGTGACACGTGGCACCATGAGATGGTGACACATGGCATAACACATAAGCTTGCCAAATATTTTTAATCATGTAAGATGATTAAAATCAAGATTAAATATAGGTTTGACACTTGGCACAATGTGATTGGGTCACTTAAACCTAGAGCTAATCAAAAGGTGACAGGTGGCTAGGGTTTAATGTGTTAACCTAGCTATTTAAGTGGGGTTATGAAAAGAAAACACAACCAGCAGCCTCTCCTCTCATATGTCACGCCACTTTGAGCCTCTCCAGCTATTTCTCTTCATCTCTCATCAATTCAAAGAGATTAGCCATCAATCTCTTGAATTAAGAACACTAGAAATTGTTTCTAGTGTCCTGTTTGCATCTCTAATCTCTTAAAAGGCAGAACTTGAATTTCTAATTAATAGAAAAGGCTTTAGAAGCTGTTCAAGGGCTGCCATAGGTGTTCTTGGTGTGGACAAGCTAGAGGGACAACATCTGGTGTCCCAAGACGAATCTCAAAGGCGCAGCACATCAAGAGGTTAGTGTAATCGTTCTTGATTTAATCTAGGGTTCTAAAATTAATCTGATTAATTTTAAAATCTTAAATGGCAAATACAGATCCAAAAACATATTAAAAGAGTTTTAATATGTTGTTTATCATTGAAATCAAATAGATAAAAATAAATCTTGCATGATGCATGTGACCCTAGGTGAAAATTTTTGAATTCAATGGTATAAACTTGTGTTTTTCACGCCTTCGTTCCTTCAATTGGTATCAGAGCCACTGTATTTGCCATTTAGATTGTTGATTATATAATTTAATTGTGTGTTTGATCATGAGATCAAGAGATTCATTGCTGGTTGGATCATGAGATGTGGCGTCACACATGGTGAAGCCACCATTGGTGGCGGCAACAATGGTTCCATGGGTGGTTCAAGGTTTGGCTTTTAATTCTGCAATTGTTGTATGATCTAAGGCCTATTCTTTGACTAATTAAAGTGTTTAATTAGTTGTTTTAATCACACAATTAAATTATGATTCAAATCAGAATTTTAAAAATTGTTTGAATGTGATTCAAATCTGAATTTTAAAAGTTGTTTGAATGTGATTCAAATCTGAATTTTTAAAGTTGTTTGAATCATATTTAAATCTGATTTTTTAAAATTGATTCAATAAAATTCAGATCTGATTTTTTAAAAAATATTTGAATGTGATTCAAATCTGATTTTTTAAAAAATGTTTGAATATGATTCAAATCTGAATTTTTGAAGTTGATTGAATGTGATTCAAATCTGAATTTTTAAATTTGTTTGAATGAGATTCAAATATGAATTTTTAAATTTATTTGAATCATATTCAAATCTGGATTTTTAAGTTCAATATGAGATATTCAATTTAATTTAAGTATGTATGTTTTATTTAATTGTTAAATAGTGATATGCATGATGGATGATCATGGACTATAAAAGACCAATGTGATTGGATTTATTTCTTTTATGTTTCTTTGGGATTGTAAATTAATTAATTTATTTTAATTTATTTTGGGCATGTATTATTAAGTTTGTAATAATTTTTGGGTTGTAATTTCATTTATTTAAGTTCTTGTAAATTCGCCTTGGTATGCCAAGGATTACTATGTAATATTGGATTGCAAGAAGTTCAAGGAGGTCAAGAGCATTGGTGGGACCATGGGAGGAATTCAATATCAAGTGTTGATTATGTACTCCTTCAGCAACTCTTGTAAAATGAATGAATGAAATGCACCTAGAATGCCCCGATTCAATTCTTGGTGGCTCGATTGAATCCCTTAGAAAGTCCATGATCATACCATATTTACTGCTTATCCATGAATGCATGAGATGTATGGAATGTATGCAATTATATGATATATGCATGCTAAATGGATAATGTGCAAAGTGAGACCTTAATAGTAATTAGGATGGCTATAAAATCTTCCAAACAAATGATTAAGTTGGAAATGGTATAATTAAAGTAATTATAACATAAGCCCTCCATTGGGGCAATTATTTTAAGAAATTTTAAATAGTTGCATAAGATGCAATTTATTTAAGAGATTTTCTTAAGAATAATTGTTAAGCATGAGATGTTGTAAATATGTAAATGGTTTAGTGGCCAATATTGGATGTACCTGAGGACATTAAAATTATTTGCATAATTACTGACTCAATGGGATCAACTTAACTAATGCAAGATAAGTCAATAATGGATGTACCTGAGATTTTGAGCATTAGGGGCTAGGTAAAGATTGAACCTCACATGAGATGTGATGGGCAAGGAGTTGCTCACATATAGTTTATTGTAATTCCAATAATGGATGTACTGAGGATGATCAATAGAATTATAAGAATTCGATCACCCACTAGAAATCCATCCAACTAGGATTTCGTTTTCTACTTTGAAAGTGTAGGATTCGCTAAGTTAGTGGGAGGACCAATTTGATTAAAAGACCATAATCATTTTGGTTAATTACATGATACATTTACTAATTAATCTGGTTATTTTCTGCAATTAATTTTACGATAATAATGAGCACAAAACAACCACCACCATCCAATATCCTTGCAAGCATACTTGATCACAACAGTTGACGGGACCTAATCATGCGATTGGCTAAGAAATTTGTAACTTGTCTTGAACCTTGAACATATAGGATATGTTCTAGATTCAAATGTTCTGGTCCCTTACCTCCAGAGGCCACACAAGAGGAACATGAAACTTTGGACAAGTGGAAGGAGCATGATATGAGAGCTAAGTGTTACATGCTTGCTTCTATGAGTAATGAGTTCTGAAGCAACATGAGAACATGCAGAGTGCGAGTGAGATCCTCCTTCACCTACAAGAGTTGTATGGTGAGCACAGCAGAATGCTAGGTATGAGATATCTAAACAGTTATTCCAGTATGAGGATGTCCAAGGATGAATGTTGGGGATCATGTCCACAAGATGATTCGGTGATTGAGCGGTTGGAACATCTTGACTTCAACATGGATTTCCAACTACAAAGCGGATTTGATCCTTGATCCCTTCTTGAGTCTTTTGGGAATTTTGTGACAAATTTCCATATGACTAAACAGAATGCACCTTAGGTGAATTACTCAACATCTTAAGTTATTGCCCAAAAGAATATGCCGGGCAATAAAGGAAAAGAGGTAGCTTTGGTTGCATCTTCTTCTCTGGAAAGTCCAATAAGAAGAAGGGCAATAAGAAAAGAAACCTCAGATTCCTGGTCCTTCCAAGAAAATAGCTAAACAGAAAAGGAAGACTAAAGCTGATGGAGGCAAAGGAAAGTGTCTCCACTGCCAACAGGAAAGTGTTTCCATTACCAACAGGAAAGTGTTTCCATTGCCAGTAAAAAAGTGTTTCCACTGGCCAGAGTAAAGCAATCTAAATGAATGCAATGCCATGGTGAAAAACAACTCAAGTTCAAAATATATTTGGCACTTAAGGTTATGTCATGTTGTAGAAGATAGGATTGCAAAATTGGAGAAAATGGGGATTCTATCCTCATTGGGCTCTGAGCCTACTCCAACTTGTGAATCTTGCCTTCAAGGCAAAATGACTAGATCACCCTTTGTTGGACAAGGGCTAAGAGCTGAAAATATTTTGGAACTAATACATAGTGATGTATGTGGTCCGTTTAAAGAAATGGCTAGAGGGGGCTTTCATTATTTTATTACCTTTACTGATGATAAATCAAGGTTTGGGTATTTGTATTTGATGAAATACAAACATGAATCCTTTGAAAATTTTAAGGAATTTAAATCTGAAGTAGAAAATCAAACAGGAAAAAGTATTAAAGCTCTTCGATTAGATCGTGGAGGTGAATATTTGAAATCGAATTTGATGAATACTTGAGAGAGCATGGCATTGTTTCTCGGTGACTCCTCCAGGCATACGGTGAATGGTGTATCTGAAAGGAGAAATCTTACACTATTGGATATGGTACGTAGTATGATGAGCAATACTGATATGCCAATCTCCTTTTGGGGATTTGCATTAGAATCAGCTTTAAATATTAAGAATAGGATTCCAACAAAATCAGTTTCTACCACACCTTTGAGATATGGCATGGAAGAAAACCAAGTCTTAAGCATGTTAAGATTTGGGGTTGTCCACTTATATCAAAAGTGAACACTGATAAATTGGAGACCAGATCAGAAAGAGGTCGATTTGTTGGATATCCAAAAGATAGTTTTGGATATTATTTTATTTGCCTACTTCACAAAAGGTTGTGATAAGTAGAGATGCCACATTTCTTGAACAACAGTTTGTTCAAGAAGGAGGCAAAGGAAGGCAAATAGAGTTAGAATTGGAGAATTCTGACCAACCAATAGATCAGATGGATATAGATCCATCTAGTCAACCTATACCCATTGATGAAACATCTACAGCTGGTCCTCGTAGAACAACCAGGGTATCTCACCCACCAGTGAGATATGGTTTTCTTCATGAAGAAGAACAAGAGTTGTCTACTCATGAAGAAGTAGATCATGGAGATGATCCACTTACTTATGAAGAAGCTATATCAGATATAGACTCTTCAAAATGGATTGATGCTATGAAATCCGAGATTGATTCCATGTATAAGAATAAAGTTTGGGATCTTATTGACCCACTTGAAGGTATTGTACCTATAGGGAATAAATGGGTTTTCAAGAAGAAAATTGGTTCTTATAGAAAGGTAGAGACCTATAAAGCAAGGCTAGTAGAAAATGGTTTTTGCCAAAGGCAAGGAATCGATTATGAGGAGACTTTCTCACCTGCTGCCATGCTTAAATCAATTAGGATTCTATTAGCAATATCTGCATACTATGATTATGAGATTTGGCAGATGGATGTCAAAATAGCTTTTCTAAATGGATACATTGAAGAAAACATTTTCATGGAATAACCTAGGGGTTTTGAATCCCAAGATGGTTCTAAGGTATGCAAGCTAAAGCAATCAATTTATGGGTTGAAACAAGCTTCAAAGAGTTGGAACATTCGTTTTGATGAAGCCATTAAGTCATTTGGTTTTATCAAAAATATGGATGAACCATGTGTATATAAGAAGGTTAGTGATAATGCTCTCACTTTCCTTGTCTTATATGTGGATGATATTCTGTTTATAGGTAATAACATAGGTATGTTAACAACTGTCAAGGTATGGTTGTCAAATACATTCTCCATGAAAGACTTAGGGGAGGTAACCTATATTCTTGGAATTTGCATCTATAGAGATAGAGCGAAAAGAGTAATTGGTTTATCCCAAAGTCTATACTTGGAAAAGGTGTTAAAGAGATTTAACATGCTTGATTCCAAGAGAGGATTGTTACTAGTGAGACATGGTAGCCACCTTTCTAAAGAGATGTTTCCAAAGACACCTGAAGAAAGAGATAAAATGGCAAAGATTCTATATGCTTCGCCTAGTAGAAGTTTGATGTATGCAATGATGTGTACTAGGCTAGATATCGCACATACTGTTAGTTTGACTAGCAGGTTTTAATCCAATCTGGGTTAGGAACACTAGATAGCTGTCAAGAATATCCTTAAGTACTTGAGAAGAACTAAGGATTTATTCTTGATTTATGGAGGTGGTAACTTACAATTAGATGGTTATACTGATTCTGATTTCCAATCAGATATCGACGATAGAAAGTCTACCATTAGGTTTGTGTTCATTTGTAATGGAGGTGCAGTCAGTTGGAAGAGTTCCAAACAGAGTATGACTGTTGATTGCACGAAAGAGGCCGAGTACATTGCTGCATCAGATGTTGTAAAAGAGGCTATTTGGATATAAGGAACCCCGGTCTTACCAGAAATCCAAACACATAGAAAGACGCTACCACATTATAAGAGAGATAGTTGGGCAAGGCAATGTAGCCATGCAGAAAATAGCATTAGCTGAAAATCCAGCTAATCCGTTCACTAAGCCTATGTCACAAGCTCAGTTAGACCAACATCTTGAGAAGATGGGTATAAGATATTGTAATGAATGGCTCTAGTGCTAGTGGGAGATTGTTAGTAGTATGCCCTAGAGCATATCATTTAGTATGTATCTTGTACATATTTTATTGATAAAAGGCAATTTCACTTTTTCGTTTACATAATGTATTTATGTGTAATAGAAAAGATCCATTGATATTTTGTTAGAAATTCTATTCTTAAGTTGTTAAGAATATGAGTGACAATATTTCTAGCACAAAGTATCATAAATTGGTTCATAATCGAGGATACTTCACACAGAACATGACTTATCCAGAAAGATTGTATTCATGTTTGTTCCCAAGGCATTTATATGAGATATAAATAAGATGGAATGGTGAGTCTCATACCATATAACAAACATGATAGGCACTTATACATGATAAGTAGGTTGAACCAGTGACGCATATGACAAGTTTACTCTTGTCAATGCATTATCATATATCATATCAGTGCATATAATCTTTAGACTTGAGATAACACAGTTATCTTGTATATAGGTGGTTTGAGTTTGATACTGCTTTCATACTTGTATTGTGTATGGGTATATGGGCATGTGTTGGCTCCTACTAGTTATATATGGAGATAGGTGTTGATCAAGATGGAATCTGTTGCCTAACTAAATAGGGATAAAATCATATATTCATTTAATTGTTCTTGATGTTTCAAGTTCCTGGCCAGGACAGACAAATTTTTTAAGAAAAGAGTTTCTAACAAGAAAATCTAATTAATCAAGAACTGGAATTCAAAGAGAACATAATTCTCATCTCAAATGGGATTTGACATAAACCATGACTCCAGCTCGAATTGGGATTTTGTAACAGAGGGATTCTAATGCATGATAACATATGATTATAGGTTCATTTAAGGTATTCCTTATTACTGATTGGGTGGCCATGACACGCTATGCTAGGTGTCAACCATGGTCTATGAGATGCCTAAAATGATTTAGATAAATCATTTATGGTAGGAAAGAGTTCTAATGATATTAAGAGTTAATATCATATCTCATTGCCAATTAGTGATGAGCCAAGTAAGTCACACACATACACAAGATAATCACCAAGTAAAATGTGATTTAATTGATTAATTAAAGACTTTAATTAATTAATTAAATAGGTATGGTTTGCAATAAGATTGCAAAGTCCCTAGCATGACTTGAAACCAAGTATAGGTTATTGGATGTATAGTATAAGTTAAATTTATATTTAAAGTATTTAAATATAAATTTAATTGTGAGAAATTAATTAACAGAGATTAATTAATTAATTTATATTTGATATAAATTGATTTGAAGAGGAGAAATAATGATTTTGGGTTGAGACCTCAAAATTACAATATAAGGGTAATTTGATCATTTCACATGGTGACATGTGGCACCATGAGATGGTGACACATGGCATCATATAAGTTTGCCATTTGTCTTCTTAGCATGCAAGGTGATCAAATTCAAGATTAAGTCTAGCTTTGACACTTGGCTTAATATGACTATGTCAATTAAAAATAAGATGCAATGTGGTGGTGACAGGTGGCAAAGGGTTTAAGTGATTACTTGATGAGAATCAAGCTACATCCACGCCAAAGGATTTCATCCAAGTTCCAATTACTAGAGCTAGAGCTAAATCACTTCAGAATTTAATTTGTGAAATCTTAAGGAGCAAGGATTATAAGTTGGAATGGCATGAAGAAAATTATAAAGAATTAAATTTGGTGAAAATTAAGCTTGGAAGTGACCAGGTGTCATGTGGAGCATTAGGTTACATGGAATAACCTGTGGACATGCATGCACCAGATCCAACCCATGTACATGCATCTGCTGGCACCTTTTTGAAGGAATATTCCTTGCTGTTATAACCACCTCTCTTTTGGACTTAAATTCCCTTATTTACTACTGTATTAAATTTGCTTTTTGTTGGGAGTTTTTAGTCTTTTGATAGATTGATTTTTATTTGGACTTAAAGATCCTTACAGCTGTTACTAAAGTAGGGATACTTTTGTCTTTAACTTTGAAGCCAAGAGACTATAAATACAAGGGTAATGAGAGAGTGGAGGACACACTTTGAATATTAATGAAAGATTATTTCTGCTCCATTGGTGAGTAAATTGGCTGTTGCCTTTGTTCTTGTGAAGCTCATTAACTTGCTGAGATTTCTATCTTGCAAGGTTTAATGTGCATAGTGTTCTTGGTTTATTCATTCTCCATATGAATTAGGTCAAGAATCCCATTTCTGATATTTCTTTGAATTACACAGCAATCTGATTGTGCTGATTCAAAGAATCAAATTCATACATTTTGATTTGGTGCTTTTCATATTGTTCCTTTAATTCTTGAATGTGGGTTTTCAAGTTACCAATTACTTGAAGGTTTACATCATTACTTGACCTAATTATAAAAGGGAAAAAGAAAAGAAGAAACATAACATTCTCTCTAGCCTCTCAAGGGTGGTGGCACACTTTGCTCTCCCTCTCCTCTTCTTGTTTTCTCATTAATTCAAAGAGAATCATTCCATTCCTTTGAATTAAAATTGCTAGAAATTGTTTTTAGTGTCCTATACACACATGCAACCTCTCTAAAGGTAAAAACACAAATTATAATTGGTTGGCAAGGCTTGAGAAGCTGATTTGGGGGCTGCCCATTGGTGATCTTAGTGTGGACAAGCTAGAGGGACAACATTTGGGGTCCTAGGCACTTCCTAAAGGTGCCAATCACATCCATAGTGCATCAAAGAGGTTAGTGCTCAAACTCCTCTTTTAAACTAGGGTTTAAATGAATTAATTTGTTAATTCACAATCTTGAATGGCAAACATAGATCCTAATACATAATAAAAGTGTTTTAATATGCAATTGAGCATTGAAATTAATTAGGCACATAAGAGATGTGGAATGATGCATGTAACCCTAGAAGAAAATTTTTGAAATTCAATGCTCTAATGAACTAATCACCATGCTTCCACTCCTTCACAAAGTGCATGGGGGATGTTTCAAGGCCACAGGAGCTTGCTATAACTATGGAGGAACTGGACATTTCGCTAGAGATTATACCAGTGCACGTAGATCTATGCCATACACCATAGTAGAGGGGTCAGTTTAGGGTTCTACCCTAAGGGTTTCATAGTCTGCTAACAAAGGCAAAGGTAGAGGCCGAGGCAGTACTACCACTAGTCAGGGTACAGTTAATCAGCCTGAGTAGAGTCGTGCACCGGCCAAAGTATATACTATGCATCAGAGAGAAGAGGCAGAAGCTTTTGATATAGTGGCTGGTACATTCTTTATCTTTGATCAAGATGTATATGAGTTGTTTGACCCTAGCTTTACTCATTCATATGTTAGTGCTGGAGTTATTTGTTATTCTACTATTCCTTGTGTAAAAATGGATTATGATGTGTTGGTGACTAATCCATTAGGGCAGGAGGTGAAAGCGAATAGATTATATCGAGATTGCCCATTGGTGATTCAAGGCCCTACGTTTTTGTCTGATTTGATTGAGATGCCTTTCAATGTTTATAATGTTATTTTGGGCATGGATTGGCTATCCAAGCACCATGCATGATTGACTGTAGATTAAAAACAGTCACTTTTAGTCTCCTTGAGTATACAAATGTGGTGATACAAGGGGAGAGACAGTTGTTGCCCTCTAATCTCATTACAGCTGCACTAGCTAGGAAGATGATTCGAAAGGGGTGTGAGGCTTATCTGGCTTATGTTGTAGACACACATGTGGGGAGTCTAGATCCTAAGGATATCCCTATAGTGTGTGACTTTCCAGATGTTTTTCCTAATGAATTGCCAGGATTGCCCCTGGTTAGAGAAGTGCAGTTCGGGGTTGAGGTTATGCCTAGAGTGGAGCCAATATCCATCACTCCATATAGGATGACACCTATAGAATTGAAAGAATTAAAGGTGCAATCGCAGGAGTTGCTTGATAAAGGGTTCATACGCCCTAGTATGTCACCTTGGAGAGTGCCAGTGTTATTTGTTAAGAAGAAAGATGGTACTCCCTGTCTGTGTATAGATTATAGATAGCTAAACAAGGTGACAATGAAGAACATAAATCCTCTGCCTAGGATTGATGATTTGTTTGATCAGTTAAAAAATGCAACTGTGTTCTCCAAAATAGATTTGAGATTGGGGTACTATCAACTGAGGGTGCAAGAGTAAAGTATTCGAAAGACTACTTTCAAGACTCAATATGGCCACTATTAATTTTTGGTGATGCCATTCGGGTTGACTAATGCCCCAGCTGGGTTTATGAGCCTGATGAACAAAATCTTCAAGTCATATCTTAATCAGTTTGTGGTGGTGTTTATTGATGATATTTTGATGTATTCGAAGAATGCGGAGGAGCATGATAAACACTTGAGAATTGTATTGCAAATTTTGAGGGAGAAGCAGTTGTATGCCAAGTTGTCCAAGTGTGAGTTTTGGCTAAAGAAGATTGCGTTTTTAAGGCATATTGTATCAGCAGAGGGAACTAAAGTAGATCCTAGTAAGGTGGAAGCCATCCTTAATTAGAAACTGCCAAAGAATGTTACTGAAGTTCGCACTTTCGTTGGTTCAGCTGGATATTATCATAGATTTGTGGAGGGATTTTCTATGTTGGCATCTCCTTTGACTAAGTTTCTATAGAAAGATATAAAATTTCAATGGACTGACCACTGCCAGGAGAGCTTTGATAAGCTAAAAAGGTGTTTGACAGAAATTTCAATCTTGACTTTACCTACACCAGGTAAAGAGTATACTATCTACTGTGATGCTTTTCATAATGGATTAGACTATTGTTGATGCAAGATAGAAATGTCATTGCCTATGCTTTACGCCAGCTTAAGCCACATGAGAGGAATTATCCCACTCATGATTTGGAGCTAGAAGCAGTTGTTTTTTCCTTTAAGATCTGGAGATATTACTTGTATGGGGAGAGATGTTACATTTACACAGATCATAAGAATTTAAAGTATTTGGGCACTCAAAAGGAATTGATTTTGAGGCAAAGGAGATGGCTGGAGTTGATAAAAAATTATGACTATTTGATTGATTACCAGTCAGGAAAAGCTAATGTGGTGGCAGATGCCTTAAGTCATAAGACCATAGCTAGTTTGAAAGTTTCACTCCTATCTATGGTGCATGACTTAAGAGCATTACATGTAGAATTAGTGATAGATACTGATGGGCGGATTTTGGCTACCTTGCAAGTGAAGCCGATGCTGATTGAACAGATTAAAGCAGCAGTCTAGAATGATGACAATTTCTTAAAATTAATGGAAGAGGCTCGGGATGGCAAGAAACTAGAATTTTCAGTAATTGATGAAGCCATATTGCTATACCGAGGTAGAATGTACATTCCTAATGATGTTAGATTGAAGTAGATTGTAACACCCCTATTTGCATAGCCTGGTAAATTACACTATTCCGGAGACCGGTGTCGGTTAGGATAATTAAGAGGATTAGAACCATGTCGAAGACAACTCGATAAGCCCTAAACACAAATAATTAGTAATTGTCAATTAGTTAAGTATAAATAAGAAAAACATAATACAAGAAGTTAAATGAGTCGAGAGTCATAGCGATGGGTAACCTTATCAGGAAGGACTGCGAGGTCAATTTAAACTCAAATTTTGAACCGTAAAATGTGGCGCCGCAATCCTTAGGACTATTGCGAACACAGTGGAAAAGAGAAAATCACAAAAAGAATTGTTAAGCAGGTCATATAATTAGGTCAGGTATCAGAAAAAAATATTAAATTATTTGCAAACCGGATCGAATCGGCGAGGGGCAATTTGGTCAATTGACCCCTAGAGCTGACTCCTAACCTGACTGTCAAATAAAATCAGAGAAAAGAAAATTTTGGGATCAAGAATTAAATTAAAGAATTAATAGAAAAGTAAATGCAAAAGAAAAAGAAAAAGGAAAAAGTTTATTACATCACCTTACATCACCCTTATGACATCATCATGATGTCAAAATTCATTTTAAATTTCCTACCTAAATTGACTAAATCAAAAACATTTTTAAGGACTTAAAAAAATATAAAAAAGAAAAGAAAATTAGATTTTCTTCTTCCTCATAGAAATGTGCCGCCCTCCTTTCTTCCTCACCACCATGAAAACTCCATGAAAGCTTAAAACTAAGCTTGCTTCCGACCACTTTAACCCACTTTGACCCCAAAATAAACCATAAGAACTTGTTAGACCAACTTGAGAAGAAGATTGATCAAGAAAGAAAGAAGAAAAGAAGAAAAAAAAAATTGAAGATTGAACATCAAAGTTGAGGTTAGTCATCTAAACTTGGAAATTGTAGTTAAATATTTATGTTCTAGTTCAAGTAACTTAGAGTTTAGCTTAAACTCAAAAGAAAATATTTGTTGGAGGACCAAATGTGAAATTCAGCCAGCTAGGGTTTAGGTTTGAGGATGGATAATTTTGATACAAATTATGAATTAGTTAAGTGTGAATGAGTGTATAAATACTAAATATGCATTTAGAATTCAACAAATGAGCTAAACATGGAAGTTAGGGTTTTGGACTTAGGGTTTAGGAGACAAAATTTTGAGAATTAGTCAAATGGTGTGTTTGACTTTGTTTGAGCCTAAAAATGGTCATTATGACCAATTATGGTGTGTAGGAAGTGTTGGATTTAAGTTTGAATTCGGATTGCTTATGGTCATTCTGTAGGTAGCATGACCAAGGTCTCTTTCAGGGACCAAAACTAAAAAATTACCAACCCAATTGTTATGAAGCTAATTGGGAATGAAACTAGACACAAAATGGCACATTTTTCATTTGGGAATCATGCCCAAAAAGTGACCATAACTTAGTGAAAAAATTGACCAAATCCGGAATTGGGTGTTCTGACCTTTACAAAAATGACCAAATAAACAGTGTTTGTTCATTTGGCAATATCTTGGGCTAGGCAGGTCTAAATGACCTGTAATTTTACCAGTAGAAAGCTGAGATATAGACCTACAATTTTCATGAAGAATATAAACCCAAATTTTGCCCTTAACCAAGTCATTTAGCCACCTAAAATTAGTGACTTAAAACTGCCAGAACCAGTTTTGGTGCCCAGAAAATCTGGGTTAAACCAATTTGGCAGCCATGATTCAAATGGCTATAACTTGAGCTAAAAAACTCCAAATAGAGTGATTCAAAAAGGGAAATAAAGTTAAGACAATAAAGAACAACTTGTATGAAGAAAACTTAGCCAAATTCTAACAGCAACATGACCAATGGAACAGTGCAAAATAGGTCACCAAAACTGAAAATTTGAAAGTTTGCCTAAAAGACTTAAGTTTTGAGAAAATGACCAAAACCAACAAGTTAGGTAACCAAAATGTGGTATGTGGGTATAATTGGATTTCCCATACCTATTAAGATTAAGAAAGTCAATATTTTGACTTGAATAGTATCATGAATAGTAACCTCAACATGAAAATTTTTAAGAATGTAAGTTTAAGCATATTAGAGCTAAAATTAAACATATATAAATTAATTATTGGAATTATTGTGAGATAAGATACTGAAACACTATAAATTTCGTGTTTCAGCTGAAAAAGACTTGGAAAGGGATAGGGCAAACTGATTCAAGGCTTAGAGGCGACTCACATCAGGTTTGTGCATAATAAACCTTAATTTATCATTTTCTCATAGAAAATTTGTTTAGTTATGCATTGTGAAATTATTGTGTTAATTATGGGTTTTGAGAACTACTGTATTGCCACTTTGGGAATGGAAATTTAACTTTAGAAATTGATTGTGTTTTGCATAAAATATTTGAATAACTTAATTTAAATTGTTTTTAATTCACACTTGGCATGGCAATATTAATATGTTCCTCCTCCACTTGTGGGGTGAGTTTGATCTTTGACCACTTTCCTCCCTCTCTGGCTTCCTAGTCTGAGGGGTGAGTTTGGATGAGTACTCATTAGCTAGCTAGCCACCTCCCTCATTGATTTTGATTAGTGGGGTGACTTTGCCTTGTCGTGATGTACAACACAGCATGTTTGGAAATTTTGTCTCATGGTCTAAGTTGTGTCATTGATTGGCAACATATGATTGTTAAATTGTTTAATCAAATTTGTATTATGTTAAGCTTTGAAAATTATAATTTGCTATAACTGTGATTTGAAAAATTGTGAAATGTAATTGTTAGATTTTTAAATTATGAATTGTTCATAAATATTTTATATTACGCATTTTGTATTTTATTGTGTACCACTGAGTAAACTTTACTCAGTGATAGCTTTAACTTGCTATCGCAGATAGAGAAAAGGACATAGCAGCAGAGTGAGCTACTACAGTCAGAGAGGAGCACAGTTGAAGAATTTTTGTACGGGTATTTGTTAATACCTTTGTAATTATTTTGATGTAAATGGTTTAGTGTCATATGTATTAAGGTAGATTGAGCAGTTGTACAGTTAATGTATAATAATATTATTTTTGAGATTTTGCATCTGTAAATTAACTTATGAATGTAAATTAAATATTTAAAATGCAATGTGCATGAGTTTATGAAATGTTTTGAGATATCAATTCTTGATTTGAAATTTAGATTTTGAATTGAAGTGTTGCTATTGCTTTAATTTGAAGCTTGGTTGTTGCAAATGGGGTTGAAATAAATTATTTGGAAGTGTTTTTCATAGGTTTTGAAGAACTGTTTTTCCCAAATATAGACGGCACTCTGCCGAAATTTTTATAACATTTACGAAAAAATAAAATGGGACAAAAATCTTAATTAGTTTTCAAAGTTTAATGAAATGTTTTTAATTCCTACCAAAACACTCACCACTTCCAAAAAGTAAGAAAATTATTTTAAAATTCCTTGTAGTATATTTAATGGGTTACCGATAGGCGAAGTACGGTAATTCATTAGATGTATTATGGGATCATGTTACATCTTACGAAAGGGTAGGGTGTGACACATATCATCTTACAGGAAGCACACAATTCACCATTTGCCATGCATCCTGGTAGGACTAATATGTATAGAACTATAAAAGAGCATTATTGGTGGAAAGGGATGAAGAAAGACATTGCAAAATTTATAGCTAAATGCCTAACTTGTTAGTAAGTGAAGGTAGAACACTAGGTGCCAGCAGGGTTATTACAGCTATTGCCTATTCCCGAGTGGAAATGGGAAAGGATTACTATAGATTTTGTGATGGGACTTCCTCATACTCAAAAGAATCATGATGCAGTTTGGGTAATTGTAGATAGATTGACTAAGTCTGCATATTTTCTACCAATGAGGATGGATTATAGTTTGGACAGGTTGGCTAAGCTGTATATTAATGAAGTGGTGAGACTACATGGAGTGCCAGTATCTATTGTATCAGATAGAGATCTAAGATTTACTTTTATATTTTGGGGTAGCCTTCAAAAGGCCCTAAGAACTAGATTAAATTTCAGCACAGCATTTCACCCACAGACAGATGGCCAATCTAAGCGATTAATTCAAATATTGGAGGATATGCTTCGGGCTTGTGTTATTGAGTTTAAAGGAAGTTGGGATATACACTTGCCTTTGATTGAACTTGCTTATAACAATAGCTACCAATCAAGCATTAGAATGCCTCTTTATAAAGTATTGTATGGTAGAAAATGTAGAACTCCCTTATCTTGGGATGAAGTGGGCGAAAGAAAGTTGATTGGCCCAGAAATGGTACAACAGACTGAGGAGAAAATCAGAATCATTCGGGACAGACTAAAGGCTGTATCTAATTGGCAGAAGTCCTATGTGGATTTAAAGAGACGGGATATTGAATATAATGTGGGTGATAAGGTGTTTTTGAAAGTTTCCCCATGGAAAAAGATTATGAGATTTGGGAGAAAAGGGAAATTAAGTCCCCTCTTCATAGGACTATATGAGATTCTGGAAAAAGTGGGTCCATTGGCATATAGACTTGCCTTGCCTCCGGAGTTAGATAAGATTCATAACATGTTCCATGTGTCCATGCTTTGAAGGTATAGGTCAGATCCTTCACACATATTGCCTTTGGAGTCTATTGAAGTTAGTCCAGATCTTACCTATGATGAAGAACCTACGGCAATTCTAGCAAAGGAGACAGAGCAGTTGAGAAACAAGCAAATTCCTTTAGTGAAGGTGTTGTGGAGGAACCACTCTAAAGATGAAGCCACATGGGAATATGAGGAGGATATCAGGAGGCAACATCCACAATTGTTCACAGGTTGATACCAGGTAAATTTCGAGGACAAAATTTCTCTTTAGAGAGGAAGAGTTGTAACGTCCTGAGAATTTTGACATCTGAATAGTACTATTTTTGGTTTATGAATCGTATTATTCAAAGCCAACTCGAGGACTAAAAATGAGATAGAAATTAATTGAGACAAGCAAAATAAAAACTGAAGTGACCATCGGGTTATGGACTTAATCGATATTATTGAAAAAAATAGACTATAACTCGATGAAGGGCATGAAAGAGCGGAAGCATGGTGATTGTTCATTAGAGCATTGAATTTCAAAAATTTTCTTCTAGGGTTACATGCATCATACCACATCTCTTATGTGCCTAATTAATTTCAATGCTCAATTGCATATTAAAACACTTTTAATATGTATTAGGCTCTATGTTTGCCATTCAAGATTGTGAATTAACAAATTAATTCATTTAAACCCTAGTTTAAAAGAGGAGTTAGAGCACTAACCTCTTTGATGCACTATGGATATGATTGGCACCTTTAAGAAGCACCTAGGACCCTAAGTGTTGTCCCTTTAGCTTGTCCACACTAAGATCACCAATGGGCAGCCCCCAATTCGCTTCTCAAGCCTTTGCCAACCAATTATAAATTGGGTTTTTGCCTTTAGAGAGGAAGTATGTATGTATAGAATACTAGAAACAATTTCTAGCAATTTTAATTCAAAGAAATTTGGACAATTCTCTTTGAATTGATGAGAAAAGAATAAGAGGAGAGGGAGAATGTTGGTTGCCGCCACCTTTAAGGAGAGGAATGATGTTTTATTTTTCATTCTTTTTCCTGTTATATAATTAGGTCATTAAGTCACTTAAACCCTATGCCACATGTCACTATCACATTGGATCTTATTTTTAATTGACTTAATCACATTAAGCCCTTGACTTTGATCATCTAACATGATAGGAAGACAAATGGCAAGCTAATATGGTGCCATGTATCACCATCTCATGGTGCCACATGTCACCATGTGAAATGACCAAATTACTCTTATATTGTAATTTTTGAGTTCTTGATACACTTGAATTGTATAGACATTTTTAAGCACAATTGTATACTATCTCATAGCATTTAGGTAAGTAATCTCATGCATAGTAGTTGATTTCATTAGTTTTTGTAATTTCTATTGTCAAGCACTTAATTCCATGTTTTCTGCATCATTTCAAGTGTTTGGGTGAAGCCCCAGAGTATAGGAGAGCAAAAGGGAAGCTTGGAGAGGTCAAAAGACTCAGAATTTCTACTGATACAAAGTATATGGGCCGTGTAAGCAAAGCCACAGACCTGTGTAACCTTCTGCCAGACGAAAGCCAGAGAGTCAATAGAGAAACAAAAGTACACGGGTCATATAATTGGACCCGTGTAATCTTCAGGGACCCATATAAGTCTCTACCAGGCACAAGCTTGAAGAACTTTCTGAGAACAAAAGTACACAGCTCGTGTAACTAGGCCCGTGTAACTAGCGCAGACCTGTGTAAGTCTCTGTGCCAATGCAAGACACCGCAATTCCACTCCAGTAAGTTACACGGCCTGGGGCTGTGTAGTGACACACGGGCCATGTACCATGCAGCAGCTAGTTTTCAAACCCAAATTCCTGCGCTTGTTTACACATTCAAATCAGACTCCTAAGGCTTTTTGGACTAAAAAATGACCTAACCCTAGAATAGCTATTATAAATAGAAGCAGAAAACATCAAATCGGGGAGAGGGGATCCTTTGACAGCTTTTTTGAGGAGTTTTAAAGAGACTCGCATTCTGCACTCTCTCTAGCTGTCTTGAGGAGAAGAATATCAGTATCAAGAAGGGTTTTCCAGCTGAAGTTCCATAAGATCAAAGCTGCAAACTCTCTTTGGTTCCTTCATTCCATCTCCTTAAGTGGATTTTTATTGTTTTATTTCTTCTATATGATTTCTTTTTACTGCCTTTACCTTTTTATCATGATGTTTGCTGAACTCATGAGTGAGTAGTTTTTATACTATAGAATTGGGAGAGTAATGCTTGTAATCATTGTTATGGATAAATATTAAGTTTTATTTATTGGATTTGGGATTTGTTCCTTGATTTAATTTCTTGTGATCTTAATGCATGCTATGTGCCGGTACTCACTTAGTATTGATTGTAGATATTAATTGAAGGACTGAAAGGTGAAGATTAATATTAGAAAATTAAGATCTTGAACTTAGGAATTTTGACCTAGACATAGGCTGAAACCTTTGCGGAATTTCAAAATTGGTCAAAGACCTTAAAGGAGTTTAATTAATTTGATTGCCACGAAAATCGGGTTTAAGTTAATTAGAATACACCCTAGGTGCCTTGAGAGAGGACTTAGGATACCTTAGGACTGATTTCCATTAAGGCAAATGATTCTCAATCCAGTAAATAAATAAGATAACATCCAGTAAAATTCAAGTGTGAAATCTTAATTCCGGAATTATTCCAAAATAGATTATTTCATTTTAAGTTTATCATTTTAGTGTTTAAAATAGACAACTTTCATTCCCTCATTGTTCGACAGCCTAAACAGTCAAAATTACTGTGTTGATTGGTACTTACTAATCAAATTCCTTATGGAAACGATACTTTACTCATCACTTTATTACTTGTTAGCGATTCGTGCACTTACGGTAGTTGTAAAACTAGCATAACAAGTTTTTGGTGCTGTTGCCTAGGATTTTGGCTTTAGTAATATCTAGCGATAGGCAATTTAGCTGATTTAGGCAATTATATTTATTATCTAATTTTATTTGATTTATTTTATTTCTTTTCTCTCAGGTGCTCGATCTAGTATATGACCAAAACAAGGCCAGAAGAAGAAATTTTGGACTGTGATCCGGAGATAGACAGAACTCTGAAAGCCATCAGGAGGGAAAGGAAACATTAAGAGCACGATCAAGAAGATCCTAAAATTCCAACCACGGCTGATAATAATGATAAACCAAGACTCTTGAGAGACTACGGAGCTCCATCTGTCCAAGGATTTCAGCCCAGTGTCACTAGACCCACAGTGGAAGCCAACAACTTTGAATTAAAACCAGCATGGCTTCAAATGATTTAACAAACCCAGTTTACAGTTTCACCAACAGAAGATCCACATTATCACCTCCAGTACTATCTTGCCCTTTGTGACAAATTTAAGATGAATGGAGTGTCTGATCAAGCCATAAGACTCCAAGCATTCCCATTCTCCCTTCGAGATAGAGTAAGGAAGTGGTTACTTTCTCAACCAGCTGGAACATTCACCACATGGGAAAACCTCCCGTAAGCTTTTCTAGCAATATACTTTCCACCTGCAAAGACTGCAAGACTGAGACTTAAGCTGAACACCTTCAGACAAAAGGAAGGTGAATCACTCTATGACGCATGGGAAAGATATAAAGACCTGCAGAGGGAATGTCCACACCATGGCATAGAGGATTGGCTATTAGTGCAAAATTTCTATAATGGGTTACTACCTCTACAAAGAGCACAGTTGATTCAGCTGTAGAAGGTGACCTAATGGAGAAAACAGTGACATAAGCACTTGAACTTTTAGAGAGGGTTGTATACCATAATTATAAGTGGTAAAATGAAAGAGGAAATGCAAGGAGAACAGCAGGGGTCCTAGAAGTAGATGCCCTAAGCATGATAAATGCCCAATTTGATCAGCTCACAAGAAGACTTGATAAAATGCAAGCCAATACAGTAGGGATGAATAGTCAACATGAGGACAGCTATGGAGGAGGATATTCAGAATATAACAGCTTCAATGAACCCTCCACAGAACAAATGAACTATGTGAATAATGAAGGAAACTTCAACCAGAGGTAGCCCAACAATCCATATTCAAACACTTACAACCCTGGATGGAGGAACCACCCAAATTTCTCATGGTCCAATCAGCAGAACCAGCCAATAAACAAGCAACAGGGGTACAAACCACTAGTACCCCCAGGATTTCAGAACAGAGGCCAAAACTTTGCACAGCCACCACCGCCTCCTCAACCTTAGCAACCTGAGCCGAAGATGACCATGGAATCCATGATGGAAGGGTTCCTAGCAGCTCAACAATAACAGAATGAATTGATTAAATATCTGACTTCTAGAATGGACCAACTTGCTACCCATAACAAGATGCTAGAAAATCAAATTGCTCAGCAAGCAAGTTCTTCAAGTAAGGTTGCTAGTAAATTGCTTAGTCAACCGGAGATGAACTCGAGGGAGCATTGTAAGGCAATTACATTGAGGAGTGGGAGAACTCTAGTACAATCAAAGGAAGAACCAATAGAGGATACCTCAGAAAAATCTGAAAGCCAAGCAGAGAAAAGTGAGGAAGAAGCCAAGAAAGATCAGAAAGAGGAGGCAATGAAGAAAAAGAAATTACCAGAGCCATACCAGCCTCCCCTACCTTTTCCTCAGAGATTTTAAAAAGCCAAATTGGACAAACAGTTTGGGAAGTTTTTAGAAGTTTTACAAAAACTTTATATCAACATTCCCTTCACAGAAGCACTCTCTCAGATGCCATCCTATGCCAAATTTCTTAAAGAAATTTTGTCAAAGAAAAGAAAACTGGAAGACTATGAGATAGTTGCTCTAACAGAGGAATGCAATGCCATATTACAAAACAAGATGCCTCCAAAGTTGAAAGATCTAGGAAGCTTCTCCATACCCTGCCTCATTGGTAACAAGAAAATAGATAAAGCCCTCTGTGATCTTAGGGCAAGCATGAGTTTAATGCCTTTATCAATGTGCAAAAAGCTGGAGATTGGAGAATTGAGGCCCACGACAATCTCATTGCAATTTGCTAATCGATCAGTTAAATATCCAGTGGGCATACTTGAGAACATCTGTGACACCCCTTACCCGTCTACAGTATATCCGAGTAAGATATGTCACACGGTGTACCGGAACACTCTATTTTATCTTAATCATTTTTATTCTTCCTTAATTTATTTTTATCATAGTTTTGAATATAACTTGTGAAATATAATTCATTTAAGTCATTTATTGAAATTATAATTTATTTGAGGTTCCGAAAATTTTATAGAAAATCCAGTGATCTGGCTAAAAATGGAGAAAGCAGTTCTTGAACTGTGAAAAACACTTCAATAATCATTTCCAATCAATCCCAAACTCCATTTCATCAATAAAATCTCAATATGTTTTTCAACAACTTTTCCATTTCTCAATCATTCATCTCATATGATAATCATGTAAAAGTCATAAATAAATATTCACTTTTTCATTCACAAACACAATTTCCACTATATACATTAATACCGAAATTCATTACATAAGTTTCAATTACATATGAGAAAATAAAAGTTAGTTACAAAATACCAAAATGAAACCTAGTGTCCTACCAATGCACTGAAGATGGTGAGGTGACACGGACACTATGCAGAGCTGCAAGAGGTCTCACCCAGTCTGTGGTCTACTGGGCTCTCGGTCAATATCTCGGAACCTCTGGCGTGGCAAAAGCAACGAGCTAAGCAATAATGCTTAGTGGTTCCAATAATAAAATAAAAATAAATAACAGAAAATAAATATGCAGTGAATGCACTGATATCTCATTGCAAATAAATTTTCGATGAGTATTTGTGGTCTTACTTATTTTGTACTTGTTATATTCATTATTTCATTAAATTTATCCACTTTCATTTTTGGTTGCCCAAGTAACCTATACTGGATGACTTGAAGGAACGGAAGCGTGAAAAACACAAGTTTATACCATTGAATTCAAAAATTTTCACCTAGGGTCACATGCATCATGCAAGATTTATTTTTATCTATTTGATTTCAATGATAAACAACATATTAAAACTCTTTTAATATGTTTTTGGATCTGTATTTTCCATTTAAGATTTTAAAATTAATCAGATTAATTTTAGAACCATAGATTAAATCAAGAACGATTACACTAACCTCTTGATGCACTGCAGCGTGTCTGCGCCTTTGAGATTCGTCTTCAGGACACCAGATGTTGTCCCTCTAGCTTGTCCACACCAAGAACACCTATGGCAGCCCTTGAATAGCTTCTAAAGCTTTTTCTATTAATTAGAAAATCAAGTTATGCCTTTTAAGAGATTAAAGATGTAAACAGGACACTAGAAACAATTTCTAGTGTTCTTAATTCAAGAGATTGATGGCTAATCTCTTTGAATTGATAAGAGATGAAGAAGAAGAGATAAAAACCCTCAAAGTGGCGTTACAAAGGAGTGTGGCTGCTGGTTGTGTTTTATTTTCTCATAACAACACTTAAATAGCTAGGTTAACACATTAAACCCTTGCCACATGTCACCCTTTGATTAGCTCTAGGTTTAAGTGACCCAATCACATTGTGCCAAGTGTCAAACCTATATTTAATCTTGATTTTAATCATCTTACATGATTAAAAAAAACATTTGGCAAGCTTATGTGTTATGCCATGTGTCACCATCTCATGGTGCCACGTGTCACACTGCAAAATGACCAAAATGCCCCTGCGTCTTAATTTTGAGTTCTTAACCCAAAATAATTATTTTCTTCTTCTAATCAATTTATATCAAATATGAATTAATTAATTAATCTCTATTAATTAATTTCTCATTAATTAAATTCATATTTAAACACTTTAAATATAAATTAAACTTATACTATACATCCAATAATCTAGATTTGGTTTCAAGTCATGCTAGGGACTTTGCAATCTAATTGCAAACCAAACCTATTTAATTAATCAATTAAACTCTTTAATTAATTAATTAAATCATATTTAATTAGATGATAACTTGTGTATGTGTGTGACTTACTAGGCTCATCACTAATTGGCAATGAGACATGATATCAACTCTTAATATCATTAGAACTCTTTCTTACCATAAATGATTTCTCTAAATCATTTTATGAACCTCATAGACCATGGTTAACACCTAGCATAGCATGCCATGGCCACCCAATTAGTAATAAGGTTTACCTTAAATGAACCTATAATCATATGTTACCATGCACTAGAATCTCTCTGTTACAAAATCACAAATGAATCTTGATTAATGGTTTATGTCAAACTGAATTTGTTTTGAATATTATGTTCTCTTTTAATTCCAGTTCTTGGTTAAATAGATTTTCTCATCAGAAACTCTTTTCTGAATAAATCTATCTTTCCTGGACAGGATATTGACACATAATGAACAATTATTTGAACATAGGATTTTATCTCTATTTACTTTGATGAACAGATTCCATCATGATCAACACCTACCTCCATATATAACTAGTAGGAGCCAACACATGCCCATATACCCATACAGTACAAGTATGAAAGCGATATCAAACTCAAACTACCTATATACAAGATAAGCTGCTATCTCAAGTCTAAAGATTATATGCACTGATATGATTTATGACAAAACATTGACAAGAGTAAACTCCATGTGCTTGTCATAAGTGTCACTGGTTCGGCCTACTTATCATTTATAAGTGCCTATCATGTTTGTCATATGGCATGAGACTCACCATTCCATCTTATTTATATCTCATATAAATAACTTGGGAACAAACATGAATACAATCTTTCTGGATAAGTCATGTTCTTATTATGAAGTATCCTCGATTGTGAACCTATTTATGATACTTTGTGCTAGAAATATTGTCACTCATATTCTTAACAACTTAAGAATAATATTTCTAACAAAATATCAATGGACCTTTTCTATTACACATAAATATATTATGTAAACGGAAAAGTGGAAATGCCTTTTATTAATAAAAATATATACAAGATACATACTAAATGATATGCTCTAGGGCATACTACTAACATGACTGGACTAGATAAATGGGTAAACTGGCACTGGGTATCAAGTACCTCAGGCCGTCACACCATCGGTCACATATGTGTCTCCCGGTGTGCAACAGAACAGCTAATAAGCTGTAATAACATTAGGCACAAGGCCAAGTATCAACATAATGTCAGAATGGCTAAAAGCCATGAAATCACAGAATGGCATAATGCCATGTGCAGTACTGCTAACTGAACCCTATTGGCATGCCAAACAATCCAAACCAATCTTGTTAGGTATACTAGGGCATTTGACACTTTTGAATTTTTCAATTTTTGAATTTCAAGTTTTGGTGTTACTATTCCCTTCATTAGTCAACAAAAATGTTGACTTTTGTATAGAAAATAGGTACATTGGTTTTAACACTCCCAACATACCATATTTTGCATTCAAAATTTGTTGGTATTGATTACCAATACCATTTCTAAGCTTAAAACTAATGGAGCAGAATTTTCAGTTTTCATACCCTATTTTTACTGTTCCATTAGTTACTGTTGCAGTGGGAATTTGAGAAAATGATAAACATGTTAGTTGTTCCTTATTTTGTCTAGTTGAATTTCTTTTTTAGAATCACTCCATTTGGAGTTTTGTAGCTCAAGTTATGGTCCAAAAACCACAACTGGCCGAATTGGAATTTTTACGGGTGACCATATCTACGGTCACGGTGAGCGATGGATGCAACTCCCTTGTTGGATGGGTTCTGTTCATAATTTGGGGTAGGTTTCTTCATGAAAGTTGTTTGTCTATATCTAAGCTTGTTGTTGGTAAAATTTCAGGTCAATTGGACCATTCTACACTGAGTTATGGCCAAATGAACAATCACTGTTCATTTGGTCATTCTGCAGAAACTGGTTGCAGGACACCCGGATTGGGGCAAGTTTTTGGTCCACTTGGTTTGGTCTTATGGGCATGGTTTCTTTACTAAAGTTGTGCCATTATGTGTCTAGTTCATGTCCAATTGGCCAAACACCAATTGAAGCTACACAGCCCAAGTTATGGCTGTCCAAACAGGCTGGACTCACATCCAAACCTGCTGGTTTCACTAGGCAGCATACCAAATCAGTTTTCTAATGCTACAATTCACTCCAAGTTGTGGTCAATTTACCTCAAATGGTCACTAATTGACCATTAGAATGTTCATATACCATTTCATGAGCAAACCCTAATTTTGTTCAAGTCTCCAAGTTCTCAAAGTTCAATTTATACATTAAACTTACAATTTCAACTTAAATCATGTCCTTAAACATGAATTGAGTGAGAGAGAGAATAAATTGGGCACTAACCTTGTTGTGTGCCAATCCAAGCTTGAAAAACTTCTTTATTTTCACTTCTTTTTGCTGCCCAAGTATTGCACAAATTGTGATGACCAATTTTTGTGAAGGGAAGATGGGGTTTTATGGTGGGATGAAGGGAGAAATCAAGCTTACAAGGAAGCTTTCATGGAGGTTGAGAGAGGTGAGGGAGAGGGCTGCCGAAATTTGGAGAAGAAGAGTAGAAAGTTTGTTAAATTTTTAACTCATTTCTTTCCTTTTTAATTGGTTTAAGAGTGCTTATTAAAATGTGATTGGTGGAGGCCTTTTTGATGACATCATTATGATGTTATAATTCAAGTTTTCATTCAATTTCTTTTCTTTTCTCTCCGACCCATTTTTAATTCAATTTTTAACAATATTTATTCATATTTTAGATCATAATAATTATTTACTTAACTGGACAAGTCGGCCAAAAATCATCTCTGAAGACGAAATGACCAAAATGCCCTCCGTTTGGCTTAACGGGTCAAAATTGTCTGTACCGATTGAAAAATTTTTCTAAATATTTTCTTGGCATTCTAATGCCATAGGAACCTCAATGACCCTTCTCTGGAGTCCCAAAAATTATTTTATAATTTTTCTCCTGGGTCTAGGGCTCCTAGTTGTGAGAACCGCAACTTCTCACTAGGTTACCCATCGCTAGGGCACCGGCTCATTTAACTTGGTTGTATTTTATTTCTAAAATTTTTCCTAAATTTTTCTTATTAATATTTGAGTTAATTATGGTTCCTCACTTTAGTTTAAATATTTTTCCGGACGTTCTAGCTGTCCGGACCGACACTGGTCATCGGAACAGTAGAATGTACGGAGTTGCTACCGGGAGGGTGTTACAACATCCCCATCAAAGTGGGCAAATTCTTCATTCCTGTAGACTTTTGTTGTCCTTAAAATCGAAGAAGATGTTCAGATCCCTATCATCTTAGGAAGACCATTCTGGGTAACCGCCGGAGCCATCATAGACGTCAAAAATGGGAGACTATCCCTCAAGGTAGGAGAAGAAGAAGTGGAATTCAACTTGTTTGACACAATGAAACACAAATTCGAACCTGATGAATGATTCAAGGATGACATAATTGACAAACAAGTTGAAGAGAAATTTCATAAGACACATCCTAAAGATCCTCTTGAAGCATGTATTGTGCACAGCCACACAGTGAATGATGAAAACACAGAAATAGCAGCCTGTGTACAATAGTTAGCAGCTCATCCACCCCTACCCTTAGCTAAGGCTTCCGAGATGGAGAAGTTAAAGGAGGAACAAACCAAGGGTAAGCCCCAGGAAAACGCCAAATAGGTAGAGCTTAAACCTCTCCCTGAAGGAACGGAAGCGTGAAAACACAAGTTTATACAATTGAATTCAAAAATTTTCACCTAGGGTCACATGCATCATGCAAGATTTATTTTTATCTATTTGATTTCAATGATAAACAACATATTAAAACTCTTTTAATATGTTTTTGGATCTGTATTTTCCATTTAAGATTTTAAAATTAATCAGTTAATTTTAGAACCTAGATTAAATCAAGAACGATTACACTAACCTCTTGATGCCTTTGCGGCGTGTCTGCGCCTTTGAGATCGTCTTGAGGACACGGATGTTGTCCCTCTAGCTTGTCCACACCAAGAACACCTATGGCAGCCCTTGAATAGCTTCTAAAGCTTTTTCTATTAATTAGAAAATCAAGTTCTGCCTTTTAAGAGATTAAAGATGTAAACAGGACACTAGAAATAATTTCTAGTGTTCTTAATTCAAGAGATTGATGGCTAATCTCTTTGAATTGATAAGAGATGAAGAAGAAGAGATAAAAACCCTCAAAGTGGCGTGACAAAGGAGTGTGGCTGCTGGTTGTATTTTATTTTCTCATAACAAAACTTAAATAGCTAGGTTAACACATTAAACCCTTGCCACATGTCACCCTTTGATTAGCTCTAGGTTTAAGTGACCCAATCACATTGTGCCAAGTGTCAAACCTATATTTAATCTTGATTTTAATCATCTTACATGATTAAAAAACATTTGGCAAGCTTATGTGTTATGCCATGTGTCACCATCTCATCGTGCCACGTGTCACACTGCAAAATGACCAAAATGCCCCTGTGTCTTAATTTTGAGTTCTTAACCCAAAATAATTATTTTTTTCTTCTAATTAATTTATATCAAATATAAATTAATTAATTAATCTCTATTAATTAATTTCTCATTAATTAAATTCATATTTAAACACTTTAAATATAAATTTAACTTATATTATACATCCAATAATCTAGATTTGGTTTCAAGTCATGCTAGGGACTTTGTAATCTAATTGCAAACCAAACCTATTTAATTAATCAATTTAAACTCTTTAATTAATTAATTAAATCATATTTAATTAGGTGATAACTTGTGTATGTGTGTGACTTACTAGGCTCATCACTAATTGGCAATGAGACATGATATCAACTCTTAATATCATCAGAACTCTTTCTTACCATAAATGATTTCTCTAAATCATTTTATGAACCTCATAGACCATGGTTAACACCTAGCATAGCATGCCATAGCCACCCAATTAGTAATAAGGTTTACCTTAAATGAACCTATAATCATATGTTACCATGCACTAGAATCTCTCTGTTACAAAATCCCAACTCAAGTGAGTCATGGTTTATGCCAAACTCCATTTGCTATGAATATTATGTTCTCTTTTAATTCCAGTTCTTGATTAAAAGATTTTCTCATCGAAACTCTTTTACGAATAAATCTATCTGTCCTGGCCAGGAACTTGAAACATCAAGAATAATTAAATGAACATA